>NC_056733.1:1324088800-1324104166 GCF_019279795.1 Protopterus annectens
GTGCGTATGTTTGTGTGTGTGTGTGTGTGTGTGTGTTTGTGCTTGTGTGTACATGTGTGTGTGTGTGTGTGTGTGTGTGTGTGTGTGTGTGTGTGTGTGTGTGTGTGTGTGTGTGTGTGTGTGTGTGTGTGTGTGTGTGTGTGTGTGTGTGTGCGTGTGTGTGCGTGTGTGTGCGTGTGTGTGTGTGAGTAAGGGTTAGGGTCAGGGGTGAGGGAAGAATGGGTGTTTTATGTTGGTGTGCAATTGACAGTAATCTTATCTCTGCACAGCCTGGTGAATGGTGCATCAGATTTTCTTACTATGGAGTCATCTATGACTAGGATATTGGATTGTGTGGACGTTTCCCATATGGACTTTTGAACTGAGTCATTGTGACACTTAGATGTGTGTTTCTTGGTGGGCAGTGTCTGTGTTGCGTGTGTGTGAGATTGCTGAGGGTAATTATGTCTGGTTACATTTATGAGGCCTTTGTGGTTTAGGTAGGTTACATATAGGAGCTTCAGTATATGCAGGCCTTTGTGTTTGGTCTGAGCTGTATATGATTTGTTTAGTATGGTGTTGTATGGTACTGACAACCTGCATCATGTGAGAGCTTTCTCTCCAATAACATTATATAGCTATTTCTCTCATGCACGGTATCAATGTGTACCACTAGAGCACACAATCCTGTTTTTATTATGTGTTCACATAAATAGCATAAAGTTTAGACACCGTCTGGTGAAACATCTGTTACCTGCTCCACCAGTTCTGCTGTTATATTGGACAACTGCATCTAATCTTCAAACTGCCACTGTAACTGTTGCCCCTTCATAATTTGTCTTCTCTGTCCTCTTTGTATAATAGTATATAGTATACATATAGACTTCTTTTTTTGACTAAGCATGCTACTTTAGAGCTGATATTTTTGGCAGTTCCCATTTATGCATGAGATTTTGTAGCTAATACCTAAATATGTCTCTGAAAACATTTAGATGTTTGTTGTTCTATAGTACTCTGCAGGTTCTTTAGATGGAGAGCATGTTTTAGGCTACAATAATAACTATCATTTAAACAGAAATTATACCTTCACAAATAGAATCCCTACAATGAACCACAATCTCCTTCATGACAACTCACTCAACTAGGAAATGCTGATACTGTGTTTCACTGCTCTGTATACTGGCTTCCATGTCCATGGCAGTAGATTTCTTATGCACATAATACAGTTCTGCATGCACATAATACAGTTCTGCATATATCATCCACTCAATCTAATATGAGCTTTCACACAGCTCATACATCCTTATACCAAATTGAAATTTCTTAATGGCACATACTACTCAAACACAAGTCTACCTTTGTTAAGGATGAGTAATTCATGTACAGATTTCTGTGCACCTTGCCTGTACACAATACAAAATTATTACTTTAGAGGATATATATGCCTTGGATTATTTTAATAGTCTACAGGTTAGTTGAATGATAAGGTAATCGTTATTCAAATGGAATAATTTTAGTGGAGGTGGGAAACTCTAACGAGTTGACAAAAAGCTTGGTGTTAACAGCAGTGCACTACTAGGAGTCTAGAAAGTTTGGTTTATTAATTGTCCAATTTAGCTATCAAATCTAAAAGGACCTTCATACAAAAGCAGAAAACTCCAAGCTACCACGACTATGCTTTCAAATACAAAATCCATCTCTGTTCTTTATCTTCAGTTTTGTTTTTCAGGTCATCTGCTCTGTCACTGGAAGAGGCTATCTCTAAAACAAAAACTTAAACAAATGTCATGGTCCACAGTACATTACATGCCTTGCTAATGCATTTGTTGACCTTCTTTTCATTATGTCATTCTGATGTTCTAATATCCTATCTTTGAAGGGTCGATTGGTTTTACCAACATAAAAGACATCACATTTTTAATTTCCTACCATTGAGTAATGTTGGTTGCCATTTCTTTTGCTGCTGATTGGTTTTATGTATGTACATATCTATTACTTTGCTTCTGGTTGGTTCAAAACTTATTTTATTGCTTTACATGTGATTTTTTATTGTATCGTGATTGGTTGTTTTTGGTTTAAATATGTGTTGAGCATTTTTTATATGGTCTGAAGAAGCGGTTGGTCTATACCACGAAAGCACTTACCATTTTAATAAAGATTTACCCTCTATAGTCATGGTAGCCTGGAGTTTTTTGCTTTTGTATAAGTTTCCACTGTTTTGACTCCATGCTTTTAACCAACAGTTGAAGTTTGCTTTTGGACTAAAAGGAACTTCCCCTGAAATATGTATAACTATTAATGAGATATTATTTTCCATAGTATGCAAAATGCATTTTCAATATTCACAAATTGTACTGCATACTTCCTCATTTCATCACAGATTATTGATATAAGCCCTTTACTGCTTGGTGCCTACAATCAACGAGTGATAGAAAATTGCAGAAGGCTTGTCAACCACAGGGTGGGAAGAGCATGCCCATTATTATGAGTCAGTGAATTGGAGCACCTAGGTTATATGGCCAGGATGCTATGTGGTTTAACAAACGTGTGATCCACCTATCAAACCTGGGCTTGAGTTTATTCAATCTAAATTTAAGTTTGTCTTCAAAGGAAGAGTTTGAACCTTCAGTAAGTATCTTTTAGCAAGAATTTCAGTACTGTTTCAAAGGAATATTACTTATATTAACTGATTTACAAGAGCTAAGCCAAAATATATTACCTATATAATGCAGTGAATAAAAACAATTTGAAAAAGGGGTGAACTGGCGTAGAAACCTGGTGGGTGCCTCTTCATGGCCTTAACTCCCCTCTTTTGTTCACATTCCCCTCCTCCCCCCTTTTACCTTATTTGCTATTGATGGCCAAGAATTCAATTCATAACAACAATGCACAGACAGTGTCAGCATTTCTGGTTGATGATTATTGTAATCAAATCAAATAAAGGATATCCACGAGAGCTTTATGGAACACCACCAAATAACAGGCCCATGATTGTACTGGTGTTAATAAAGTATACAAGTTGCAATGGTGTTTAGAGTTTTAATATGCAGTTTACAGTATATATACTGTTGAAAGCTAACAAAGATGATATTATTATTATTATTATTATTATTATTATTATTATTATTAATAATAAATTAATTTGGTCAGTCCTGCAGCAACCATGCCTAAAATTGTTATCAAATATGGTGTCCATTGACAAAATGAAATGTATTTCTAGACGCAAGTTAGTTTTCAGTTTTTAGTTTTACTCTTCCAAATAATCCTCTTTAAGCTTTGCTCTCATTTGCTCATGCTGTATTGTTGACTATTCATCTTTTCCTAGATATTAATATTTTGCCTCTTGTTCAAGTTTTTTTATATCATACTCCTCTCCAAGGTTGATGTTTTATTGATTATTCAGTTTTCATGCAAGAAATATTGCTTTTGTACACTTACAAAGACAGAACATCATTCTTATAATATCTGAAAGCATTCTAACCATTCCAGTTGGGTTTCAGTTGCTTGTCCAATGAACTCTACACACCTAAATCATCAACAAAAAGTGAACAAAATGTTATTGGGCAGTACTGCTTTCTGGAAGTTAAGCAGTAACCATAATCTCATCTGCTAAGTAAACAACTTAATGGGTTAAAAGCAAAATAAGCATGCCTCTGGATATTTATTGCTCAGATATTAATTTGCTGTTTATCATTTAAGTTATCAGTTATAAAGTGATTTGCCACTGTTTCATAGTGACTGCTATGTAATTTATCACTGCAATGTGTATTTTACTCATCTGTAGGCATTCTATGTTAAAGTGGTACTACACTATTCATGTAGTATGTACCTTTACTCGATGAAGACACTGAGACAGTTCTGCTGTTATGACATTCATTTACTGCACATGAGATTTACATCTAGCTTAACAATGAAAGGTATATACATCAAAATGTACTTCAGCTTAGAATAAGTCTCTGATACAAAAGAAAAAGTCCCAATTTTTATAATGTCTTTTCTGCCTGCATCAGCAGTTTTGAGAATTTGCCAGAATAATAAGTCTTTCCTTTCAAGCTGGTCTGCTGACAGTTTGTTTTTCATATCTTAAACATTCTGTTCCTGAAGAATAACTCTTTTAGTCCTTGGCCTATCTTGTGTATCATATTGACTAGACATAGCTGCATACAAGAGTTCATCATGGCCTGCTTGTAGATAATAAATTTAACAAGCTGCATAGTTTATAAGAGATAAAATATTTTACTTCTGATTCTTATTAGCAATGAATGCCAAGCTATATGTTTTTGCCAAGTTAGTTAACTGTGTGCACTGTACACACTGAAATGCATAACATTTATTTTACATTTTCAGAAAAAATCCACTGAAGTCCATTTTTACCTGTTCTTTACTCTCACAATTCCCTCTCTTCAGTTAAAAAGCAGAAAATGACTGTTCATTTTCAACTTCAGTTGTACACACTGAAACCTTTCCCAGTTTATCTAGGTTAACCATCATGATTTGTTGAATTCTATAAGTTGTTCGCAAATGACAACTTAAGTAGGAGTTCCAGATAGTTAGTATGACTATAATACCTAACACTCCTAATACAGTATGCATCAACCAACTTAACAGGTTTTCTCCTGATTTTGGCAAACCAGTAAAGATATCCCACCAATTGTGAGCAGTGTCTTTTTTGGTCTTTTCAGCCAAACTAAGTAGTTTATCTTTTGTAATTATGCTTAATGCCTCATAATACAGAATACTTTTATTTCTTTTTTTTCCAAATACTCTCTGAGAGTTTTAGTATTATTCATTATGTTTTTTTTTAATTATCCAAGGATACAGATATATTGGGAAGTTGTATTAAGTCATAATTCCAGTTCTTGGAAATATTCACTTCTATAGGTTCAGTAAACACATAGCTCTTATTATTCCATTTAAGGAAATAAGCATGTGATAAACATCTTACAAAAGATAATTTTAAATTATGACCTAAGTATTGATCTGTAACCAGACAAATATACTGAGGAGCCACTTCTATAAACATTTGAATAGAAGAAGGCATAATAGTCAATTTACACAAATTAACAGAATGCTGCAGTAAGCATAGTTCATAGACAGGTGAATGATGTCCACAAATGAGTCCATTTTGAGTTTGTGTACAATACTTGATTTTATGTGTTTTTCCTCTCGTATCTATATAATTACCTTCAAATTGTGGCAACCAATACATATACCCTTCTGGCACGAGAAATATTATAGGTAACCAAGTAAACTGACACATAATAGTGGTATCAGTAACATTATAATGTATAAACTTTCCTGTATAGTGTTGTGGAGTACAGTAACTTCAGTTTGTTCTTCTTTCGGTGTTTCCTGGTTAGGGGTCTCCACAGCGGAACTCCGGTCCGCTAATGATTGTCAGTAGGTTTTTACGGTGCCGAGGTGCCAGCCCGATGCCCGACCTTTAACAAAGGCACACCCATTTACGCGTGTCTTTCAAATGCCACTCGACCACAGGGAGGACATGCACACTCCACACAGAAGACATTCCAGCCAAGAATCAAATGGGACAACCTCTTGCTGTGAAGCGACAATGCTACCGCTGCACCACTGCCACTTAGTACAGTAACTTCAGTAAAAAGCTTAATCCAATCTGTATCAGATATCCATTTGTTAAACAATTGTCGCCAAACATTTTCATTTTGTAACATAAGTTCAGTTTGTATTCTATTTTTTTGAATTTCCACATACAAAGATTGCATAGTGCATTTTGTCCAATTTACAAAAATTGTCATGTTACCATCAAATTTCAAGTGATGTAGATGCATAACATCATAATTATCTAAAAACTGCTGCTGATAATTTATATTGTGCAGATGTGTCTTCCATATTTCTGGATTCCAAGATGCTTGTAAATGCACAATCTGAAAGATATCTTCCCCCCACTACGTTTAAACGATTAGTTAGAATTTCACAGTCAGCTGCATTAATAGCTTCAATGCCTGTGCTTAGGCCTCCTAGCAGAGTATCCTATGAAGCTCTTTCATATTGGCACCTGTCTGTGTCTGGGAATGTGATGTTAAAATGTACTACAACCTTTTGATACTGTCTGCCTATCTTTTTACAAGTAGAAGGGATTTTAACCAAATGGTCTGTATGAACAGAGGTAGGTTTACCTGTTAATATTGATAGAACATATGTCCAATGTATGCTGCCTGTAATGACTGTGGTATTAGTACATATTACAGAAACTCCAGTAGTAAAATTTTGTTGTACTTTTATATTATTAGGAGGAATACTAATTCCCTGTATGGTATGATTACCACATTTCTTTACATAAGTGAAGCTTAGACGTTGTGTTGATGGTGGCTATTTCTTTGAATTTTCTCCTTTTTCCAAATAAAATATAGGCAACTGACAACATTTAACAAAAACTTTGCAATCAAATTCAAGGGTTACCTTAGGACTATTTGGTTGAATGTAATAATGACCAATAACTGCAGAACAAAAGGCAATGTTACTGGGAACTATTATATGCCCAAAGGTACAATTAGCATTAGATGGACAAGTGAAGTTGTCCTGCTGTCTTTGCCCACAAAAGAGATTTACTTTTGAGCATTCGCACCAACCTAGCTTTAGAGTATTATTGTCATTGTTTATTTTTCAAACTTGCATTTCTCTTGTTTAACACCCTACCCAAGGGCTCTAATCAGTACAGTCGGTACTATAACAAACAGAATCTTCATTATGTACAATTATATATCCTTTTCACGTCAGTGGTATTAATCTGAAAAGTTGTTTTGATAAATGCTTTTTTAACTGTTTCAGAGTCTACAAAAAAAAAAAAAAACCACAAAACATGAAGTCACTTAATGACTTTTAACTGATCTCTATGAACAAAAATTATTTTGCTCTTTTTCTTTCCTATAACTTTGTACACTAGAGGTCTTAACTGACCAATAGTTTCAAAAGGTCCTTGCCAATTACTATCCCACGGACCGTCTGTCTGGAATGTCTTGATCAATACCTGTGTCCCAGAGGGAAGGTTTTCTTCTGGCATAACAGGATCCTTTGACCGCAGTTTGAATGCTTACATTTCTGATAGGCTTTGACACAATTCAGAAATATCTTTTAACCATTGTTGATCCTGTGCAATTTCTAATAATGGTCTGTTTGTACTAACAGTAGGATTCAATGGCAATTGCACAGGCATTTTCCTGCCTGTCATAACTTCAAAAGGTGATATCCCTGTTTTACTGTGTGGAGTTGCTCTGACACCCAGCAAGATTCCAGGCAAATATTTTACCCAATTTAAGCTTTTTTCCATACAGGCTTTCTTAAGGCGTTCCTTAAGAGTCCTGTTCATTCTTTCAACAATCCCATTACAATGGGGATGGTAAGAAACATGAAATTGTTGCTGGATGCCAAGCAAATCACACAGAGCTTTCAACAGTTTACTGACAAATTGTGGCCCGTTATCGGATTCAATAACTTGTGGTCATCCCCAATGACAAAACATGTTTTTCCATAAGGCTTCTGATGTAGCCTTAGCCGTTATTGTTTTTGTAGGAATTGCTTCTACCCATTTTGAAAAAAACATCAACTCCCACTAGAAGATACCTGTACCCACCTTTAGATGGGGGTAGTGGATCTGCAAAGTCAATTTGGATGGCATATCAAGGTCCATCCGCTGGAGTTACCCTTAGTAACTGTGGCTTTTTCAATTGAGCATTAGCCTGCAAATATATTAAGCATTCAGCATGCACTAAATCACAGATTTTCTTTAACTGAGGATGCCAGTACTTGTTCTTTACAATGCAATATAACTTTTGTGTACTCAAATGTCCCAATACCTGATGATTAAATTTCATTAACTGCCATGCCTTTTGGTACGGTATAAAAGGAAGACTATACCGTCTTCAAAGCATTTTGCATAATATTGCCCTGGACTTTCTCCTACAAGAGTACATTTTTCTAACTCTTCCTGCAGTCCAAAATTAGTTTGGATCTGCAGCAAATCATGATGCAAATTCTGAGCTGAAAATGTCTGTGTGGCATGTACTGCAGTGGTTTTGTCTGGTACACTAGAAAGATGTTCTGTAGGATACAATTGCATTCCTTTTTTTGCTGCCTTTTTTGCCATCTGATCAGCACAGTTATTTAACTGAAAAATTTAATTTGTAGCTTTTTGATGAGCTTTTACCTTTAAGATACTATAGCAACCCACAAGGGACTGACTACGAACCAAATTCTAAACAGTCTGCAACACAGACTCATGCTTGAGTGGTTTGCCCATCTTATCAACAAACCCTCTCCTTACCCATGTAGACATATGTAGCCACAGAGAATTAACTATGGATGCACTGTCTGAAAAAATATTGACAGGTGGAAATTGCTGTAACACATAAAGAACTGCTTCCAGTTCAGCTCGCTGAGCAGACATATATCCCGATAACTGAATCAGTCGGCTGTCCCATAGAAGGGCTTTCTGGTACTACTGCAAATCCAGTCCAGTATTGTCCATTGTTCCAAAATTGAGCACCGTCAACAAAGATGGATGGCCTATCTTCCTGAAAACCAGGAGACAGAATGGGCTTTTCTGGATTTGAAATGTGCCTAATGCATTCGTGTCATTTTCCTTCATATCCCATGAAGTTAGATAAGTAATACTTATCTCCTGCCTTTATTGTAACTTGCTTGACACTAAATAATGCCAACCATTTTGCAAACACTGCTTGACTGAAGTCATCATTCAGTTTATTTAGTTGAGTCTCATTTACCAAAGCCTGTATGGCATAATGCGGTGTCTGTACTATAATGTCTTTGAAAAAAGCTGTATTCAGTTTGTTTTAAACCCCAGTAAATGGCCAAAATTTGCTGAATGCACGGGTGATATCCCCTCTCAACATGTGTTATTTTCCTACTGAAAAATGTAATGGGGCATAAAGTCTTTTTCATTCTAGAATCAGAGCCCCGAGGCCACTCCTGTAAAAGCACAACAGAGAGTGTGTTAACACAAAGGGACATGTTAGACTTGGAGCTACTAATTCTGTAGCCTTGGCCAATGCTGCTTTTAAATCTCAAATTTCTGTATTGTCCTTTGGTCCCCACTCCAGAAAGGGTAATTCTTTCTGGCTAGAAAGCATGTCATACAGAGGAGCTGCCATGCTGGCATAATCCTCTATGAATTCCCGATTATAATTCATGATACCTAGATATTTGTACAAATCCAGAATGGTAACCAGTTTATCCATTTGCAAAATTCCCTGCACCCTCTCCAAACAAGCAGTACACCCGGAAGGACGTAAAATAGTACCTAGAAATTTTACTTCAGATGACATAAATTGAACCTTTTCACTTTTAACTTTAAACCCTACCTCCTGCAGTGTTTGAAGGACCTGTGTCACTTTAGCTAAATGCTGTTTTTTTTTTGTTTTAGACTGCATTAGTATGTCATCATTGTAATGCAGAAAAGACTCATCAGATTCTAGACCTTGTAGTATTTGTCCATCTATTTGGTGAAATATAACCGGACTGTTTTGAAACCCCTGTGGTAACCATGTCATGATGTACTGTTCATTTTGAAATGTGAAAGCAAACCTTTGCCAATCTTTTTCCTGCAGTGGTACTGCAAAGAAACCATTAGCTAAGTCTATGGCCATAAACCACTGGCTTTGTGGTTTTATTTTTGCTGCTAGCTCTGGGACCCCTGGAGTCAGGTGAGCCTGGGGAGTCGTGAATTGGTTCACTTTTTGTAAATCAATAATCAATCGGTAAGTGCCATCTTTCTTTTTAACTGGCCATATGGGTGAATTTGTAAGGCTGTTTCCCTTTTGAATTATTCCCACATTAAGCCATCATCGTATGCAGTTTTGCATGTCTGTCTCTGCTTTCTTTGGGATTGGATACTGTTTTTGAAACTGTGGAATAAAATATTTGTCATTACCTACAGAAACTGCTTCCTGCAGTCTGTAGGCCCTTGTGACCACAACGTAGGGAACTGTTGTTTTACCTTTAACCATACTTCATTTTCAGTAGGACTGATGGTACGGCCCTTTTCAGAACTGGTTGATACATGTATTGCCTCAATCATACACAACATGGGACCTTGTCCTTGCCATATAGTGCCATTAGGAAGGTCTATGACAATTCCCATTTTGGATAATATATCCATTTCCAAGATTGTGGAAGTGCATGAATTATGCATAAAAATACCCCTGTTCTTGACAGGAAAATTGTACTTGTACAGGTTTGCTACCTATGGCTAGACATCCAGAGCCATTAAAACCTGAAATACATGTACATTTAGACAAGTCAGGAGGCAAATGCCTACCTGGCACTGAGACAGCCACCCCTGTATCTAGAAGAACATCTTCCCACAGGTTCCCCACTACCCAAATGTTGATAAGTGGTCATCCATCTTTTCCTTTCTTGAAGTTAGTCAAGAAAGAGACTTAGGTGGGGGGGGGGGTCACACCCCTATAGTAGATCTACTTCCCACCCCAAATCATTGGTGGTATTGGACTGCAAAGGACATAATTGCAGTGTTTCCTCGACCTCTTCACAGTCAACATAAGAAAATCGATTAAGTTCATGATGCAAGGCTATTTGCTGCTGCTAATTAGGATTTACTGGACCATCAGGAACAACGTCAGGATGGACAGTTGTATCCTGTGTACTAATAATATTACCTTGTACATTGACACTAGGTGTCACACCATCCCTTTGCTGTACTGGGAATACTGACTGTTGAGTGTTTGTGGTATATAGGGGTTGTTGCTGTAGTCCCCTATTACCCTTTATCACATACTGTTATGAAGTGTACTGTTGTGTTTGTACATTTGGCTGCATTACCTGTTGCTGTCGTGGTGCACGTGGCTTATCAAAATTTTTCATGGTAAGAAGCTTACCCTTTGCCTCTTGTTCCTGGCACCATCTGTGATAATATTTACAATAATTTTTAGTATGACCTACCTATTTACAGGAATAACAAATAGGCTGTCTCTTTGGATGACCCTCTATAGATTGAGTAACTTGAGAAGCTAACTGAGTGGCTAGAGAAGCTGATGCTGCCCTTTGTTGCCCCTGTATAACTTGCCCTTGACATGCTTGCCCTGCTACCTGCTGTGGGACTTGCTGGCTCTGATTAATTCATCTCCCATGCCCCCTTGCCCCTTACTTCACTAACAATGGGTGCAGAATGGGGAATGTACTTTTACTTGTAAAAATATGTATATTAATTATGTTTAAAGTTTAAGTTGAGTCTTAATAGTCAAAAATCCTTTTTAACTATGTTTTCAGAATTTCATTACTGTATTTGGAGCTTTTCTCCCTGGGCCTCTGCTGAAAATGTACATATATCCAGTCAGACTTTCCCAGTCAACAAATGTAAAATAAAATAAAATAAATAAAATTAAAAAAATGTAAATTTTTTGTTTATGAATAGCATTATCTTTACACATAATACCTGCTCACAGCAATTTATCTACTAACTCTGTGAGTGTATTTGAAGATTCCTCATAAATAAGTTTGATATTCCCTGGGACATCTTTCAAATGGTCCAAAAAGTAGCGCATAACAGCTTTTTGAACATTGACATCTTTCATATCTTTTTCATCACTGCCATTAACTAGTATATATGCCAGCTGGTAATGTTTGGCTTGTTCTTCCAAGGAATCACAGACTGTCATTTGAAACTGATCTGAAAGTATTGGTGTGAGAGATTGCCCCTAGTGTATGTTAACAATACTGCTGTCATTCTTAGGTGTTTAGTTTGTATTAGATACTGCTTTTGCTGAATATAAGCCATGAAATGCTGAGGAATAAAATTCCAGAAACAACATTCAAGAGTATCATTCCATACAGTGCCTACAATTTTAAGAACCCAAGCTACAAATGTGATCATGTTATTAAATATCCTTCTGTTCATCCCACTTAGGGAGAGTTTCTAACATCCTAGACTGATGATAAACTTCAGCAGAAAAACCTGCTGAGGCTATGATAGGACTAGTAACAGCAGTTTCTAGTGCTTTAGATTGATATTTTTCTAACAGGGCTTGTAATCTTAAAATATCTTGATAAGTTAAGTCTGCTGTTCTAGCAACCTCAGATTCCTGTGTCTTTAATTGAGCTTGTAATGTGTTTATCTCCTCCCTTGCAACAGTTACCTCATGCTGCATGTCAGCCAGTTGCTTGTCATATTTTTTCTTGCAAATGGACAATGTTATTCATTAACCCTTCTATCATACCAGTAGGTTTACTGCCTTGTTCAATAACAGTTTGTGTAAAGGTCTTAACTCCAGTTTGTGAGACTTTAAAAAACTGAGAAAATTATTTTGTACATTCAGCTGTGTCAGCATACAGTTTGCCAGATGCATTTCATTTATCACATTAAGTCTGAAAATGACCCATGAGGTCAAGATCTTGCTGGTTACTAACTTTAGCAATCCAATCTTTAAACTCCGGCAAATCAGACTGTAAAGTACAAACTTTGACATCTGCATCACCCTCTATTAAATATTTTGCAACAGGATATATAGAAACAGGAACCATTGTCTGTGCTTCAGGCATTACTTTATTCTGGTTGTGTTCCAAGTTTTATACAATACGTTTATGACAAGACATGCAAAAAGCAACATTTAAATCATTGCAAATAGCACATTTTTTGTACATTCTGTGGCACTTTTGCATTACGTACATACCAATCAAAGGTAGCAACTCATTTGCGTAATGCTGGATTGTCAGTTATTCACAAAAAAGACTTACAGGTGCTAACATGCTGATCATACCATGTATTTAAATAATTCCACATATCTACATAGGATTCAGACACATCAACAGTAAAAGACATAGTGTACTTCTTGGCATTTTCATGAATTGCATTCATTGTTAAAAGAAAAACAGAAGAAAATATTTACCACAAATGTTCAGGACAAGGTGGCCAGTCTTAACACAGAGATCAGTTGTGGGAGAATTCTCTGCTGCCTTTTACTAGATGCTAGTGAGGCAAATTTTCAGCAGTGGAAAATTTGGACCTTATATATCACCAACTGTCTGAAGGAGAATTACTGTACTACCCTGTACTGCACTGCAGTGTTTGTCCTTCAGTCAATGGACAACGTTTTAGGAAGAGAAGAATCGATTCTAAGAAGGTCTGCACTGGAATGTTGTACTGTGAGAGGCACCTCTTCAGGTCACCCCCCTGGTTGTTTGTACTGGACTGGTCTTGTCACTGTTAAAGTGGTACTACACTATTCAGGTAGTCTGTACCTTTACTCAATGAAGACACTGAGACAGTTCTGCTGTTACGACATTAATTTACTGCACACGAGGTTTACATCTAGCTTAACAATGAAAGGTATATACATCAAAATGTACTTCAGCTTAGAATAATCAAAGTCTCTGATACAAACGAAAAAGTTCCAATCTTTATAGTGTCTTTTCTGTCTGCATCAGCAGTTTTGAGAATTTGCCAGAATAATAAGTTTTTCCTTTCAAGCTGGTCTGCTGACAGCTTGTTTTTCATATCTCATACATGCTGTTCCTGAAGAATAACTCTTTTCATCCTTGGCCTATCTTGCATATCATACTGGTAAGACATAGCTGCATACAAGAGTTTGCCTTGGCCTGCTTCTAGATAATAAATTTCACAAGTTGCATATTTTATAAGACATAGGTTCATACGTTCATAGGTTGGTACTAGGCTATCAGCCCTAGGGCCTATACAAGCCTAGCCATAACAATTCCCTGGCTATTTCTTCCCACACTATTTAAATAAATATTTTACTTCTGATTCTTATTAATAATGAATGCCAAGCTATATGTTTTTGCCAAGTTAGTTAACTGCGTGCACTGTACACACTGAAATGCAGAACATTTATTTTACATTTTCAGAAAAAATCTACAGAAGTCCATTTAAACCTGTTCTTTACCCCATAAATGAGAAATGCTGCCTTTTTGTTTGCTTGGTATTGATCCATGTTTTACTTAAGTTCTACCACTGTTCATTGGTCTCTATTATGGCTTTATTTAGAAATATATTCCCCAGGATTCACGAAGCCTCCGTGTAAGAGTTATAACTCTTACACGGAGGCTGCAGTTAAACGGAGTGATGTCAGCATGCTTTGCATATTGATGAGAGCATGCTGAATCACACCGAAGTCTAACACGGTCCATGTAAGACAGTAGGGGGCGTGTCCATAGGCTGAGCCCTGCAAGCGGACACGCCCCCAGAAGTGTAAAAGTGCCCAAAGTAAACACCCACAACAGAGTCCACGGAAATGTGAATAAACGCAACACATGCCCCCACAGACTATGAACTTAAAATATATATAAATGAACATGTTATATATTTTTTTTAAATTTTAAAGATGTTTAATCGTGAGTGCGCTCGTTTGCGCGGGCGTGCCCGTAGCGCAGCTACAGTTAGCAGTCAGTGGGAAAGCATATAAGAACTAAATATGCAAAATAAGCCAGGAAGCAATAGCGTAGCGGTAGGGATGTTGGCTGAAGAGCAGGCATTCATGGTTCGAGCCCCCACAACACCATTTTTTTTTTCAAAATAAGCAGGAAACAAGTCCCTGACAAATATGTACACATAAAACCCCAATATATGTAAAATGTAATGAAATAGCCCATTTATATTGAAGACATGTGAGGTAACAAAAGAAGAAAAAATGCCAGATGTGCTCATAGCTGAGCTACAGTTTAACAGAGTGAGTGCATGTACCCGTAGATGAGCAGTGGTTTAACTGGCGCAAAATGAGTGCCCGTAGCTGAGCAGTGGTCTAACACGCTAAATCTATGTGCCCCTAACTGAGCTGAGCGTAATATGCGTGCTGATAGCCAAATGAGGCTTAAACCAGTGTACCCAGTTTGCGTGGAGCTGCGCACCGTGCAAACAAGCTAACCGACTGGCAACGTTGAGCAAGCCGTATAAAAACTGCCTTTACACAGACACACCCCTCAGCATGTCTAGACAGTCATGAAAAATAAAAAGCAGTGGCCAGGTTCGAACCCAGGATACTATACACCATAGTCAAGGTACAGAACCACTAAGCCATGACAACAGTACCTGTAAATGTAATAATAGCTAATATATAGGAATGAATACAAACTAGAGCATGACAATGCAGGTTTACTGAAGTTGATACAATTCCAAAATGGCCAATCACAGATATGTGCGGGAAAAACGGACTATATAAGCCCCATAGGTGGGAATACACAGCATAAACGATTGTAGAACTGACCTGCAGGCAGAATGACAGGAGGGGGGGGAGGGAGGAAGGGGTTTGTTTTCCCCCTTTTGGGGGGAAAAAGGGGGGGGTGGGGGTTGGTTGAAAAGGAAGGGTTTCCAAAGGTACATGGTGGCCCCCCCCTAAGGTCCCCCCCCCCCCATCATGCCCAAAA
>NC_056733.1:1324441824-1324578573 GCF_019279795.1 Protopterus annectens
AATTTGGATTGCAGTCTTACTTAGTGTTAGTTGCACCTGGAGAATTTCAGATGCATTGTGTTGGGCAACTAGCCTGGAGGTGTGAATATCCTTGGTGAATATGGACACTTCTCCACCTTTAGTGCTTCGGTCCTGGTTTTGTGGCCGAAAAGTGTGGTAAGAATTGTAGCCTGGTATTGCAGGGGTGCTCTCTGGACCCTTGAACCAGGTCTCAGTTACTGCACAGATATCGATGTTCTCCATTTTTAGGAGTGCCTCGAGAGAGTGCATTTTGAGGTTTAGACTTCTAGCATTGAGTAGCATTACCTTCAGATTTTGCCTGCTTCTATTTGTTACGGTGGCGGTTTTATCCTTTGAACCTTGCCTTAAAAGGCACTATAGGGGTGGCAAGAGCTTTAGCCAGTAACCTGAATCCCAGGGGTGGCAGGTGCAGACCACCTCTGGCAAAGCATCGTGGTTTGTTGATCATGTCTTCCCAGGTAGACAAATACTGGGTCCCCTTTGAATGACACCAGAAGCTTAGCCAATTGTTGAAGTCAATCATTTTGTCCTTATACTGTGGTATCATTCTGGGCGAAGGCAGGATGCTACTCAGGGCTAGGGTCATACCTGCCCGGGCCACATGATCTGAGAGCTCTTCCATGTCTTTTTTCATGTAGTCCAGGGAGGTATGTCTCAAGTCATTCACTCCAGCATGGATAATGACAGAGTCGTATTTGTACTTGTTGTGGAGTGACTTGAGTGCATGCATTATGTGGCGGATCCTGGCACCCGACAGGCAGCCAACTGTAATTTTCAGCCTGGTGAGTGGGACATCAGTGTGCCTGACTATAGATTCATATATGACTAAAGTTTTCTGTACATTTTCTTGCCTTTGGGGCTGTTGTTGGGTGGCACACTGGTGTTGTGAGCTATGTGTCACTTTGGTTGTGACTGGTGTTTGTTTGTGTTTCAGCTTCAGAGATCCTTGTTGCTTGGGTAGGTTAATGTTAAGGGCCTCCACATATGTGGGTTTAGTGTTGCTATGTGTAGGTGTTGATGGTGTGGGTTTTGAAGGGCTATGTGTTGCTTGAGGTGTAGTGCAGGTGTTAACCTTCTCTTCTTGACTGTCTAGCACAATCTTAGCTGGAGAAAGCTTTGCTTCCAGTTTGGCTGTGTAAGTGCACCTCTCGCAGGTTGTAGTGTTGGGTGGTAGGAGGAGATGGGTGTCTGTGTACATGAGGCAGTTACTGTATTGCCCCAGTATGCCCAGATTCACCAGGTGGACAGGAGAATTCACCGGAAGCTGACCTTTGGACATGCCTGTTTAGATGCTTTGTTTGTAAAGTACAAGAGCTGTTTTCCCTTACCTTTGCAAGGTACTTTGCAATTATAGGCTGTTTAGTGCCTACAATTAATTTCTCCTTATTAACATGGAGAGTTGAGTGCTTGTATCAGTTTAAGGCTTCCTAGTGCTTTCCATCAGGTTTTGAGCAAGTGCTAGTCACAGGGGTTCAGATTTTAATGCTACTACTGAGAAACCAGTTAGTTCTAAGGGAAAATTTGAAGAACAGACTTTCTGGCACCTGGAATAGTTTAACCATAGCCCCACAGTGCTACACAATGCAAAAAATGCACAAACACATGTGTTTTTAAGCCAGAAAGTTGAAAGGGATAGAAATCAGCCCAAAATGGCTAATAAAATTACAGTTTCAGAGCTGGAAACCACTCATGTAGTGTTAGATAGGCAGTACAATGCTCACCACTCCGACAGGTAAGCAATAGGACTTCCTTCTGCCACAGAAAGGTCTGGATAGCTCTGAACACAAAAAATAAAGTCCTGAAACAAGCAAAGCCTGGGATCTGGACTATACTAGCTAGAAATGGTAGGAAATGAGCAAACAAAATAGCCTTTTTTTTGTTGGTTAAAACAATCTAAACAATGCAATAATACAGTAAGTAAACACAGAAAAGGCTAACGCACTTGAGTGTATAGCCCTAAATAGTAAACGCAATTAAAACTCTACAAAATTAGCAATTTAAAACTTTTTAAATGAAGCAAGCCAAGTGCACAATTGAAAAATGATTTAAGAGGCAGTAATACAGGAGAATAAGTAGCTAGTCTACATATACAGAAAAGTATATATATATATATATATATATATATATATATATATATATATATACAGAAAAGAAGCTAACGCAACACTAAAACAATTCAGATGCAGTGCAACCTAGACCACTTGAGTTGCAGCAATATTAAGGCAAATACAGTTTTAATAAATGTACTAAAATATACTCTATATTTCCAAAATGTTTGTGAAGCACAGTCAGAACACAAGGAGATTCAGGCAATTTGTTTTTGTGAAGATCTTTAAAATGACTTGCTGGAATATGACTGGAATGTCAGCATACCTCACAACCAATCATGGAGACATAGCAACAGTGCTGCTGTCAAAAGCAGGCACAATCAGAACAATTTAAAAGTATCAACAATTTCAATTTGTGACATTGCCAGAATGTGTGAATTTATTATTATACATGTTCAGCAGAAACAGATGTGTACAACTATAATGATTGTCATTATTCTATAAGGGGAATTCACTATCCCTTTTCCTAAAAAAAGAACTATCTTTGGAGGTGTTAATGGGGACAGTTTTAAACCTGTAGATGAATTCAGAGGCAATCCTGGCCATTTGAGAGGTTGACATGACACATAAGCCACACGTGCAACAATGGAACCTATGCCATCAATGTTGTCAGTGATCTCTGTGTTCAGTGGGTGCAACACAGAAAAACGTATCACCTATGTATCTTGTACAACACCTTGAAGGGAAATCTGCACTGTCAATTTCTAATAGGTATGTGACAACATGTGTGCAAGCTCACTGTGCCAAATGTAATACACTTAACTAAAGCATCCCTGGCTGACATAGGTATCGAACATAAGGATAACAACACACACAAACAGCACACTATTATGAGTGGATTCAATACAGTTGTGTACTAAATGCATGTGTCACCTTTAATAGCAATGGATAAATTGTTTGAAGCATCTGCAACAGACAATTAAAATATAAACTGGTATGTTGTAATGAATGGTATAGCAGTATGTGAGACTGATGGCAATGCATCAACTATGCCTGTGTTCACAGAAACTAGAGCAGTGCAAAGTGTAGCATCACTGAGCAAGAAAGCTATCACTATGATCATTTGCTCACATACCAAATAATGCATGGAGCACACTCTATAAGCACATATCAGACCTTAAGACATATGCCAACTGATCACTGTCCCCCTGACTTGCCAGTGAAAATGTTATACTGGCATGAAATCTTAATATGCATGCATATGTGTTCATGCAAACTATCAAGTGGTAATACTGATGTGATGTACTCTTATGTCTGTGATGCCACACAGTCACACTATAGATGTACCTAAGATAGAACTGGAGTTCATAGTTTCATAGAAGAGTACTGGGTTAATGCTCGAAGATGACATAAAAGCCTAGCCATATTTAACATGATTTTCATAATTTTAAATATCTATGTTAACAAAGTTCACACAGTTATGAGGCTATGCTATGTTATCTAAGACCAATTTTCTTGGGTGGCAAAAGCAGGGTACCATTTGGCTGGGCTTATATGGGCCCTAGGGCCAATAGCCTAGTACCTACCTATGAACCTATGAACCTATGAACCAACTGTCTCTATGAGGGACATGGGCGCAACACCAGGATAACAATTAACATTAACCATCGATCAATGTAGGTTGCACATGAGTACAGTCAGGAAAGGCCTTCCACTGTACATGAATGGGAAGCTTGTTCCTGAGAAGGGGTAGTGTCTGTGACATGTTTTTATCTCTCCAACATGATTTAGTATGTCAGAGCCTAGATTATCATCCTTTGAACAAGTGACTCTCATGCAGTTTGCTTTACCAATGTGTGGCATTTCCATCAGGGCTCGATTGGAGACTGCCCTGTAGACCAGACACAAACTGTCCCTTATTAGTCTGTAGGAGATAGTGTGCAATTATATGGGTTTCAATCTTTCTACGTAAGACTTGTCTAGTACACTGTGTATCTTCCTTGTGCAAAATCTCTGTTATTGATCCAGCTGTTGCACCTGTGGTAAGTTACATGCAAAAAGGTGCATTGCTCTCCCTTATTGTTGTGATGAGAGCTAAGTACAAATGGAATTGTAATGCCCTTTGATCTGAATGACATGCCCATAGTTATGGGTTGTGCCATGTGTAAGCGATTTGTCACCACTGTGGATACATGTTAAATGAACTTTTGATTACTGTTTACCTGAGTAGCCAGATCACGTGCCACTGTGTGTGCTGTCTATATTGTAATTATGATTAGCTTGGGTATTTGTTTAACAAAAGGGAATGATTATGATTTTTGGCCATTTAGTGAGTCTTCATAGCTTTGGCATCAAACTTTTTTGTGTGTAACAGTATCTTCAGTATAGCAATACTTTTACTGGGTTCAAGGATTGTCTACAATTTACAGTCATCTGCAAAGATTGTTGGACAAAGGCTGTCAAAGTTTGCCTTGTCTTCTGTGAATTAAATACCAAACAGGAAAGGGCCTAGTACCATACCTCTCAACCTGGAATAATCAAAAATCTGGACAATGCCCATGAAAAATAGGTACAAATCTGCATGCAGATTAACATAACATTTGCATACATAATTATGTAATCCCACCCACTCCAATGGAATTGTAGGATACCAACTTTCAAATGCATACTGAACAGACAAGCAAAATATGGCACCAGAGTCCCCCTGCAGCCATTCCAATGTCCCATTACCTGTGTATTTTGCCCCATTTACCATAAACACTAATGTGCATACTAAAACACTAATGTGCATACTGCTTTACTAATACAATGATTATTTGGATTTTATTTTTACATTTTATAGCCCAATGCACACCCAATAGACATCTGCTAAACAAAGCAACACTATCTCACAATGAAAATAGACTTGGCATTAAAGCTTCTCTCTCTACTGCAGTTTAGTTTCATGCGTTTCAGTGTTTAAATTATGATTATTCATAAATTCATAGCTTGTATTTCAAATTCTTGTGTGTATGTGTCTGTAGGTCTGAGTGGTTACTCAGAAACAATTATTAACTGATACATAATACAGTCATCTCAAAAGTCAATGACTGCCACAAAACAGACTGTTAATATTACAACTAAGTGTATAATCAAGCTACAAATGGAAAGGAAAAACATTTGGCTTATCACATACTTGTATGATGACTCATGGGAATGCACATTTTAGTAAGTGCTCACATTTATCTGTACCAAGTGTAAAGCAGTATAGCAAATTCAGACAGAGTATAAATATTAACATAACAGCAAAAATATAGAATTTAATATAAAAGGAGTCCTATAAATGTGATCCTGAGTGGTTAAATATGAGCTAAACAAAGTCCAACATGACAAATTCATAGCAAAATGATTTCATTTGCAAATAAAATCAAAAATAAAATACATTCAAACACACTCACAAACATGTACAGCTATTTAGACAGACAGATAGATATTGATATATAACTATCTTGGTTTCTGAAATAGTGTTTGTTAAGACAGAATCTAAATTAAGCCCATAAATAAATTAATGAGACATGTAGTATGTGTTCTGTACAAAGCTATGAAATGAATGAATATATCTGTCATGACAAGAAAGGAAATTAACTGCTATTTGAGCAATAAAAAGGATTTTAGCACATGGTCACAGTGGAATGCATTAGTTACATGTTAAAACAAGCAGCTGCTGTCTTTTTGAGGCAGACACAATGTTTCAATGTTCCTCTTAACATTCTTAAACTACTTAATTGGTCTGATAAATAATTTTACAATCTAGATGGGAATGTCTACTATGCACTACACAAGGTATAGACATAAGCTCTATACTTGTCAGGACTCCTGGGTCTGTGCAACTGGGAATAGCACTTAATTCTGTGTAATCTGTTATCAAAATTACCAACTGACTTTTTCTAGAAATCCCTCAAGGGTCTCCATGAAGTGCCAGTGGAGCAGTCATATTTTCTATACACTGACAAAGTACTGTAGTCCTTCAAAGGTTGACAAAAGAAAAAAAAGGAGGTTGATCCCTGAAACTTTTATAGCACAAACTGCTCAGAGTGGAACCCAAGATCAAGGAAGGCAGCTTTAACAATTGGCTTAATGTCTGGTGTCATTCAAAGGGGATCCAGTGTCTGTCTGCCTGGGATGACATGCTTGACAAGCCACGCTGCTTCGCAAGGGACAGCTTGCACCTGTCACCCCTGGGATTCCGGATATTGGCTAAGGCTCTTGCCACCCCCATAGTGCCTTTTTTAGGCAAGGCTCAAATTCTAAACCTACCACCCTAGAAAACAAAAATGGGAAGAAATTGAGGGTAATGCTGCTCAATGCCAGAAGTCTAAATCGCAAAATGCACGCACTCGAGGCCCTTCTCAGTATGGAGAACATCGATGTCTGTGCTGTAACTGAAACCTGGTTCAAGGCTCCTGAGAGCACCCCGGCACTATTAGGTTTTACCTCATATCATGCGTTCCGGCCCCAAAACCCGGACCACTCCACAAAAGGAGGGGGGTGTATCCATATTCATAAAGGATACTCACACCTCCAGGTTGGTGGCAACGCATGAAGCTTGGAAACCATCCAGGTGCAACTAACCATAGGCAAAACTGCTCTACAAATTGTAGCATGCTACAGGCCACCCTCTCAAACTCAGGAACCCCACACAGCCTTCCTGAAGACACTGGAGGGTATAAATGTATCTCCAAACACCATCATATTGGGTGACTTCAACTACCCGAATATAGACTGGGAACATTACTCAAGCCCTAACTTTCTAGCCCAACGGTTCCTGGAGTTCATAAATTCAAATGCCATGGAACAGCTAGTCACTGTTCCCACGAGAGGAGAAAATATACTAGATCTCATTGTCACAAACATGGGGACAAAATGCTCCACACGAAGTATATCCCTCATTGGTGAGATCTGATCATAAACTAATCTCACTGGAAATCCACATCCGCCCCACCCCAAACAAAAGACCATAGTGAAGAACTTCTCTAAAGCAAACTTCACACTACTCAAGACTGGTGTGGTATCCTTCAAGGCCCCTGAGTCAGAGGAAACCACAACCCAAGCTGCGGAAGCCCTTACAAATGCCTTCTATGAACACCACCAGGACTGCATGGATCAGGCAATCCTAAATAAAACCAAGACTCTTTCCACAAAGGGCAAACGTCCAGTCTGGTGGACCCCAGCCATTAACAAACTTTACAATAAGAGGAGAAAGCTATTACATGATAGAACAAAATCCATAAAAGGGAAGTCACCCCTGATCATTATTAGTAAAAAAATACGAGCACTCATAAAATCAACTAAGGCCAATTTTGAGAGAAAAATTGCCATGGATTCAAAGGACAATCATAAGGCCTTTTTCAGCTATGTTAGGAACCTGGGTGGAAACTCACAGATATGCTCAGAATTAGTCCAAAATGATACAAAAATCACTGAACCCACAGACATTGCCAACATACTGGCAGACAGGTTCAGTGCAAACTTCACCCCTCTCCCCTAAAGGAGAGATAACTATCCCAGCCGAGTGTAGCCTCCCGGACATCTCAAATGCGCAGGTGAAAGCTGCTCTCTAAAGCTAAAACACAGCATCAATGGGACCGGATGGTGTCCCGGCTGTGTGCTACACGAGCTAAATGAGGAATTAAACCCGCACATAAGGCAGCTGTTTAATCTCAGCCTTACCACAGGATACGTGCCCAAGGAGTGGCGTGACGGCAACTGTGGTCCCACTCCACAAAGGTGGCGCCTCTACGGACCCTGGTAATTACCGCCCATAAGCTTAACAAGTCTAGTCTGCAAAGCTATGGAGAGGATCATAATGGAGCTCATAAACAAAGATATAGGGGACTTGCAGACATTGGACCCGACCCAGTTTGGCTTTGTCAAGGGAAGATCATGCCTTTTGAACTTGGTCGACTTCTTGAAATAGTCACCAAGGCCATTGATGAGGAAAGGCAGTCCATACAGCCTACCTTGACCTTGCAAAGGCTTTCAACACAATACCCCACTCGGGTATTGTAGAAAAACTTACCAGCTTAAATGTAAACCCATATGTCACAAGATGGGTTGCAAACTGGCTTAAGGACAGAACCCACAGGGTTAGAGTTGCTGGCACTGTGTCAGACTCCAAGCCGGTCACAAGTGGTGTCCCACAGGGCTCGGTCCTTGGCCCCTATTGTTTGGCATCTACTTCTCAGAAGTACAGGCCAACATGGGAGGACTTTGGCTGACAAAGTTTGCAGATGACTGCAAACTGGGCGCCATAGTGGAAAGTGCATCGGACACGGATATCCTTCAGAAGGGACTCACTGAAACAGATAGCTGGTGCCAGAGCCATGGCCTGAAGTTAAACGCCAAAAATGTATAGTCATACCCTTCGGGAAAAACAAGGTAACCCCAAGCTACCATATAGGTGGCAATCCACTAAGCACAGAAGAGGTTATCAGGGACCTGGGGACCCAGGTTGACAGTGGCCTTTCTTTTGACACTCACATTGCTAAAGTGGTTAGAAAGACCTTCTACATTGCCCACCTGATCATGAAGGGATTCACATCCAGATCTAGTGAGGTCATTGTCCCCTGTACTCTTCACTTATCAGACCAATGATCGAGTACAATGCCCCATTCGGGATGTATCTCACCCGACATCTGCAGCAATTGGAGAGACCCCAAAAGTTCCTCACCAAAAGGATAAAGGGACTCCAAAATCTGTCATATGCTGCCAGATTGAAGAAACTCCAGCTCTATTCAGTCGCATACCGTCTGCTCAGAGGTGACATGTGCCTGACATACAAGGCCATGTCCAACCCGGAATTAATGGACATGCTCCACCTCAAAAATCCAAATCCACCAAAACCACTAGAGCAAGCGACTTAAACCTTAGCACGGATATAAATAGGACGTGCTGGAGGGATAGATTTATCACTCAGAGACTCCCTATGCTGTGGAATAAAATCCCGGTCCATGTGAGGCAGAGCACCTCGCTGACTCTGTTCAAGAGAAATCTAGACCTGTGGATGGGAGATCGTAGGTTTACCCCGGGAATCATCTCTGGGTCACTGCTGGACAGAGGCACAACAAACTAATGGGCACAGTATTTTTTCATATAAGGGGTGGCGTAAGCCACAATAATTTGGGCTAGGCTTATAAATGCCTTAGGGCAGATAGCCTAGTATAAACCTATGAACCTATGAACCTATGAACCATTTCTATTAGATTGGTAACTGTGTCAGTTGCTGTCCTAGGCAATCCCTCAGATGACAGCCATCCAAAAGGATTTGAGGACAAAAAAAAAATAGTGGGCCAAAGAGCCCCCAAAATGTCATTCAACATAGATCTGGGGACAATGGGAACCAAAAAGAAAAGAACCCTTAAGTAGTATACTTTAAAATGATACTTCTTTCAGAAACTGCTGTAAGAAGCTATACTTGCTCTTTGCTACAGTTTCTAATGCACACACATATACACGCACACAAACACACACACACACACACACACACACACACACACACACACACACACACACACACACACACACAGGTCCACACATTTGCTCTTTGCTAGAGTTTCTAATGCACACACACATACACGCACGCAAACGCACACTACCATTTCACGTTCCTTACTTCTTAAAAATAAATCCAGCCAGGAGGGAAAACAACACAGCCGGTGAGCGGTAATCCAGCCAGGCAAGCCTTCCAAATAAATCCTAACTCCAGAAACAGCGAGTGATAATGCATCCAGCCAGAGCCTTTTAAATAAATCCTTTCTGGCTCTGGTGAGCGATAACACATCCACAAACAGCCAGGCGAGCCTTCTAACAGATTCCACAAACAGCCAGGGCAAGCGAGCCTTCTAAATTTCTGTTCCCGCTCGCAAAACAATTAAAACAGAGCTGGAAATATGTGCGCACACTGCACAAGCTTTATTCTGATAGGCTGGTAGCCCTGACGGTGCTGACATCATCGCACATGATGACGTCAGCTCACAGAGTGAAAAATAAAAAAAAAAAAAAAAAAACAAAGCGAGGAAAAGAAAAAAAAATCGGAAATGAAGGGGTGCCACTCGGGAATTGTGGCACCTCATTATATGGACCCAAAAACTCAGTACAAAATGAGTAATTCAGGACAGTTGGGAGGTATGCCTAGTACAGAACCCTGTGGTACTGCACTGCTCACTGGATTTTTGCTACAGCCATGAGTCCAGTTGGTGATCCATTGGGCTACCCACTTGGTGGCGTAGTGATTTATGGCCAGTTGAGGCAGTTTCTCTGTAATGCCAGAGTGTGGAATTGTGTCAAATATCTTGGCCATTTCAAGGTATGTAGGATGTACATTATTTCCCTCATCCATGGCCTTAGTGACTTTCTGAAAGAAGTCAAGAATATTTATAAAACATGATCTAGCATTAATAATCAAAAATGGATTGGTTACACAGTTGGGAGATTAATGATGTTCTTGTTCATAAGGTACATGATTCTTTCCATTGGCTTACAGATGGGGCTAGTCAGGTGTATGGGTCTATAATTCCATGTGTCAGGTGATAGTCCCCCACCTTGTTCAGACAGATGACTGTTGCTGTCCACTTTTCTATCAGAATATATCCTATCTGGAGGCTGTGTTTAAGTAAAGATCCAACTCTGTATGCTATGTTATGTTTTAATTTATTGATAAGACAACCTGGGATTTTGTTAGGACCCACTGATACTGTGCTTTTCGTCTTAGAGAGTGCACAGATGCGTGGCTCTCTTGAGAAAATATACTGAGTAATGTCTACATGTATATTTTGAGTGACAAACAGTGGGAATAGGGTGGTGAAGTTTGATCCAAATTTGTCAGCTAGTAAGTTGTGTATTGCCTTCATTTCAGTATGAATGGTGCCATCTACAACCATCTGTGTCCATAGCCATGTATTCCCCCTAAGGTTTAGTACTTACTTAAAAAAAAGAAAGGTTTGTGACAATACCTCCAAATATAGCTTTGAGTTTATACCATCTGCCACACAGTGAAACTGTTAACACAGTCTTACAACTCTACCTATTTCACATGATTATATCATTTGCAAATCATATGCCTATATGTTTTTCATTGGAAAGGTGTGTGTGTGCATGTGTGTGTGTGTGTGTGTGTGTGTGTGTGTGTGTGTGTGTGTGTGTGTGTGTGTGTGTGTGTGTGTGTGTGTGTGTATTCTGAGACCATATATGGACACATTACAAAGGAAGTGGATGTGGTTCATGCAGAACAGTTAATGACACAAGTGCTGACAGTGACACAATGCTGCTAGGCAACACCTGAATAATCCTTGAGAATAGAAACACAAGTGTGCAAACAATGAAATTCCCATGGTTGCAGTGAATCTGAACTGGTTATATGTTTGGGTATTTAACAGTGTTGCAATATGTATATGAAACAAGACATATGTGCACAGGTAATCAGTATGATGTAATATTGCTGTATGTCACATAGCATTTCATAATAGTAGGTATACATATGCATACTGTAATGACTGAATGAGAAATGTGGAGAATTTTATTATACTACACTACAAGAACACATGCTTTACTAAGGCAACAATATAAGTAGCATCTTCCCATGTCAACAGTCCTCAGGAGGCATATTATTACAGCTAAAAACCACAAATATGACATTTATGCAATGGAATGAGCTGATAGAATTTTAGCATACACAACTTTAATTCCACCGCTTTCATCACCAAGGACTTCATCAGAAATACAACTTCAAAAACAATAGAATTTAAAATACAATCCAGCCAATCAAAACATTAAACAATTAAAAATAAAAAAATAGCATTCCAAGTTAAAAGAATATACATGTAAGGTCACAGAACCATGGTTTTCATATTTTCAATCTCTTGTCCTTTAAACACATTTTATCTGCTACTCTGTTTCTTTCTTACCTACCCTATTCTTATAACCACCAACCGTCATATCTTCTGGTACCTGCTCTAGTATAAAAAAAATAAAACCTTTTTGTACTTACCATGCACAGAAGCATGTTTAAATAAAGCATTGTTACTGTCTTTACTTTTAATAGACTAGAGGTGTTCCTTAATTATCTTAATCAAAGTGCTGAATGTCTTTCCCACATAGAATGTATCATATCCAGTAACAAATATTAATGTATACCACCCCTCTAGAACTGCAAGTAAATCTTCCTGTTTCTACAACAGCATATTCTAAATTTTCCAAGACAATAAAAGGTCCTATGTAAATGTACCTATAAATGTCACACATACCACATATATAGGTTCCATTATTTTTTGTTGGTAAAAACAGGACTCATTAAATTATTGACATTTTGTAGAGTGGCATATTCTTATCATATGAGAAATGGGAACAAGGGGGGTTAAAATTCCCAGAGATTGAAACTTATATAAAGGCATCTATAATTACAATAGTGATGAATTGGATAAATCCTAGATACTCTTCCAATTGGAAACAGTTACACTCCATTATACTAATGAATGAAAATTATTTATCAAAGAATGCTTTGGTAACTGACAAAGATAAGATATGGCACTGTTTACGTTTAAAGTTACAGTGTAGTACAACAAAATTAACTTAACTAACACCAATAAACAATATTTTTGATGTGTTTAGAAAATTCATTAACATAAATTTAGATATAAAACTGTGGCATAGATTTTTAATACCGTTTACTATTACAAGGGATTTCCCTGATAAAACACATAGAGAGATTTTTGGTTTATGGGAAAATAATAACCTATTTTGTTGGGTGCAATGGACTGAAAACCAACAAGCTTTGAACACACAAAGTGTATTGTCAACCTATGGCCTATCCCCTAATGACTGGTTAGTTCTCAAAGTGTCACAGCATACACTAAGGATTTGTGTAGAATAATACATAACTCATCCTTCAAAACCGTACCAAATATTATAAGCTGGATTTTTGGAATTCTATATATTCTTTTTTGGCTCCCAGTTTGCAGTCATTGGCAAACTGGTTAGTCATAGTCCTCCTGTGTTTGCCTGTACTTCTGAGAAGTATATGCTGAACAGTAGGGGTCCCAGGACCGAGCCTTGGGGGACAACACTTACTGATTTAGAGTCAGACCTGGAGCCCGCTATTCTTACCGTGTGAGTTCTTTCAGTAAGCCAGTTGGCAACCCATCTCATGACGTAGGGGTTTATGTTCAGGCTGGTGAGTTTTTCTATAATCCTGAGTGGGGAATGGTGTCAAAAGCCTTGGCGAGGTCAAGGTAGGCTGTGTGAACTACCTTCCCCTCATCTATGGACTTGGTGACTTGGTGACTGTCTCAAAGAATTCAACCGGGTTTAGTAGGCATGATCTGCCCTTAACAAAGCCAAACAGTTGGATCAAGTGTTTGGAGGTTCCCAATGTCTTTGTTAATGAGTTCCATAATGATGCACTCCATAGTCTTGCAGACCAGGCTAGTCAGGCTTATGGGGCGATAGTTACCAGCGTAAGTTGTGGCCTTTCCTTTGTGGAGCGGAATAACCGTTGCTGTGCACCATTCTATGGGGACATAGCCTGTGGAGAAGATGAGGTTGAACAGTGTGTTTAGGTGGGGGGGTTAGTTCATTCTGTAGTTCGTGCAAGACACAGCCTGGGACACCATCTGGCCCCTTTGATGCTGTGCTTTTGGTTTTTGAAAGGGCTGTTTTCACCTGTGTGTCTGTGATTTCTGGGACACTACACTTTTCCAGTATTGTTGTGGGCCCTTTTGGGGGTGAGAGGAGGGTGAAGTTTGCACTGAATCTATCTGCTGGGATGCTGGCAATATCAGTGGGTTCAATATATTTTGTGCTATTTTGCACTAGCTCAAAGCATATCTGTGAGTTGCCACTCAGATTCTTGACATAGCTAAAGAAGGCTTTGTGGTTATCTTTCGAATCCTTGGCTATTTTTCTTTCAAAGTTAGCCTTGGAGGATTTTATGAGGGACCTTAGTTTCTTACTGATACTAAACAGGGATGTCTTTCCTTCTTGGGATTTGTTTTTTTTTCTGAACTAGTTTCCTTTTTCTATTGTACAGCCTGTTTATGGCAGGGGTCCACCAGACTGGTTTCCTTCCATTAGGAGAGTGAGTCTTGGTTTTGCTAGGGATGGCATGATCCATGCATTCTTGTAGGTGCTCATAGAGTGCATTTGTAAAGGTTCCTGCATCTTGGACACTGTTATCCTTTAGCGTGGGGGCTATGAATCTTACCACCTCTGTCTTAAGTAAGGTGAAGTTTGCTATAGAAAAGTATTTCACTGTGGTTTCCATGGTTGGAGGTGGTGGTGTGAGTGGACCTCCAGAGTGATTAGTTTATGGTCTGATCTAACCAGTGACGGGTTTACCTTCGGTGTGGAACACCTGTCACCCATGTTGGTGATGACCAGGCCCAATATGTTTTCACCTCTGGTAGGGTAGTTTACCAACTGATCCAGGGCATTTGAGTTGATAAATTCCAGGAAGCGCTGGACCTGGGAGTTTGTACTTGAGTAGTTTTCCCAGTTAATGGTAGGGTAATTGAAATTGCCCAATATCAGGGTGTTCGGTAGGACCTTCATGTTTTCCAGTGTCTCCAAGAAGGTGGTGTGGTGGTCCTGGGTCATGAAGAGTGATCTGTAGCAGGCCACAATTTGCATTGCAGATTTGCCTGATGTTAGTTGCACATGGATGATCTCGGAGGTGTCATGCTGCACCACTAATGTGGCGGTGTGGGTATCCTTGATGAATATGGATACACCCCCTCCTTTTGTGTTTCGGTCCATGTTCTGTGCTGAAATGTGTGGTATGAGTTGTAGTCCGGTAGTGCTGGGGTGCTCTGTGGAGCCTTGGACCAGGTTTCAGTTACTGCACAGATTTCTCCATACTGAGGAGTACTTTGAGTAAGTCCATTTTGAGATTTAAACTCCTGGCGTTGAGTAGCACAACCCTCCCCCAATAAATCTATACTGATATATTTGTTTTGACAAAGTCTTTATTTTTATTGAATGTTGTTAATAGTAATAATATGAAGAAAGATGACCTGTATTTGTTGTGGACAATGTTAATAATAGCCAGAAAATGTATAACTAGAAGATGGAACTCTAATGTAACACCCACAATGGGAGGAATTCCTATCATCACTGGAGAAACGCATACTAATGGAAAAAAGAACTAAAGAGTTAAGAACTTTTCTTAAGCCATTGGTTAATAGTCCGTGGAAGAAAGTTTTGAATTTGATAGATACCTACAGATGGAGCCAAACTCTTCCTAACTATCGTAGTTTATATCTTAATTTATTATTTAACTACAAATGTTTTTATCTGAATCCTTTTTGTCAGTTTGAATGCAAATACTGTAAATAGTTATTGAATGTTATGAATGTATTAAATTATTGTGTTATTTCATCAAAATAAAAATAATTTGAGTAAAAAAAATATTGTCATTTTGTAACAAAGTTTTAAGGCTATTAATCTTCACATATACAAAAAGTGGTTTATCTTCTACAATATTAAAAATGTCATTACCTTCTGTTATTTTCCAGTTATCAGTAATAATCTTATGAAAGCTTTTATTGTCAATAGACACATCCAAACACCAAACTGCTGTTGTTTTGTTACACATCCTACTTTGTGTGGATTTCTCGAGGAACTTAAATAAAATAGGAGTAAAGTGAGTGCTTCTTGTTAATAAAACCTCACTGGCACTGTTTGACAAATGTTCTTTACTATACCCTCTTTCTCGAAAAAGAGAGGTAATAAATAACTTCTTTCTTAAACTCAAATTCCCTAGTAATCATATAGAGGCCCTAATATTTTGCCCTCTAGGCATGTTTTTTTTTTCGTAAATGTAGGATGATTGCTGTTAAAATGCAAATGACAATTTGAAAATGTTTCTTTATAAGAAATATTGTTGTTAATGATCTTGTTAGTCTTATCCCAATCAAGGATGATATCAAGAAAGTGAACCTTATCTCCCATAGTAAATTTCAAAAACTCAGACTAGTTGTGAAGTTCTTTCAGAAACTGCTCACAAACATTTATACTCTCTCTCATGATAAAAAATAAGTCATCCACAAACCTTCTAAAAATATAATATTATTGAAAAAAATTGAGAGGTAGAAGTTTACTTTCCTACAACAACAGCCACAAATCAAAAAAAAAAAAAAAACAGAAATAAATAAAAACCACAGGCAACATACCAAGAAAAATGTATTACCAAAATTTTAGCATCTTGGCTATTACAGCCTTCAAGAAGTAAAGTGCATAAGAAATACATCCCCTTATATATACATGACAAGAAAACAATGGAGCAAGAGTATTATATTTTAAAATAAATACTGATTCTTTAAATAACAACTTTTCTTTCAACAAAGAAGTTCTTTCAAAAACTGCTCACAAACACTTATTCTCCCTCATGATAAAAAATAGGTCATCCACAAATATAATATTATTGAAAAAAACATTGAGAGGTAGAAGTTTACTTTCCTACCACCCTGATACTAGGCTAGCAAAAGCTGGTGCCAATGCAGACACAAAAAAAATCATTTCATTTGTTTGTAATACTTTCCTTTAAAGAAAAACAATTATCTAACAATATTTTTAACAGAATACAGTATGAATTAATTTGATCATTAGAATTCTCAGGTATTTGGTTAAAAAGAGCCTTGTTGAATACTCATGAATAAGGAAATTATATCCACAGTAATCATCTTAATACCACCATCTTCACAATTATATTTTTCATCAAATCTCTGAATTTCATTCAGAAAATCCCAAGAATCTCTAATAAAAGAGGTCAATTTACAAACTAATGTTTTTTTAATCATATCCATATTCAAAGAAATGCATTCCGTGAGACTGTTAGGTGCAGAGACTATTGGCTTGAAGGGAGGATGTGTAAGACTCTTATGTATTTTCAGATTACTGAACAAAATCCCTTTTTTGGATTTTATAACAACATAAAATTGCACAATTCATGATTAATATCATTATCCATTAAAAACTCATAAAAACATACCTATATAAATTCATAACTTCCATGTAAAATATACAAAGTGACCATGCTGGATACTTCAGTATTCCTTAACATATTTTCTATAGCTACTTTGCAATTGTCATCATTCATAATTACTATTCCCCCCTCCCTTATCTACTGTCATAAATCTTAAATCCTTTTTACTTTTCAGCTCCCTTAGCACCTTTCTTTCTTCAGGATTTAAATTACAAAAGATTATGTTTGTTTTTTTTGAAGCCAGCATTTTACATATATCTGTTTCACAACATTTTTCAAACACTTTCAACATTTTATATAAAATAGAATTATATACAGATGGTCTACACACCCTATTGATAAATCTAACTTCATGCAGTAAGTATTGTAAATTAAGTTTTCTAGTGTAAAATATTAACTCCAATAAGGTTTTTGTCAAATTTACCCTGCCAGAATGGACAAAATTTAACCCCAATCCCAAAAGGTTCATTTGAATTTCAGGAAACTGACATTGTGTTAAGTTAAACCATTTGCTAGAACAACTCACAAAATGTCCTTTAGAAAATCCATTTAAAAGTCCTTCTTTCATTGACCTCAACTTTTTCCTCAGTTTCAATGTGCTGGATTGTGTTCTCTGTTTCCAGGGCAAGTTTTTGCCTCTGGATCAACTTGGTCACTCATGAAGCAATAAAAGTTGATGGATAATGTAGTAATTCAGTAATAACCCCTTCCAAGTTGAACTGTTGAAAAATGCTCACTTTTTGGTGACCATTCGTCTCACCATTTAAACAAATTACATCATTTCCACATGTAGCTCTCTCTCTCTCTCTCTCTCTTGCTCTCCTTAAAGACACCACATTTTCATACATTCAAGTATTGGTTACTTCTTCTGAATTCTGTTTTTTATGCAAATATTTCACATCATTTTAAGGAATACACTTCTTATTGTCATAAGCTTCTTAATACATTAAACGTTTTCTCTGTTTTCCGGTGATAATTTTTTTTTCATATCTCTCTAGTAGGGAGAAAATATCATATTCAGTTCGCAAATCAGATACTGTTTTGAACAATCTATCAATATGCTCCTCTTGCTTCACAATATTCTCTTTCACAGAGTCAATAATCATAATGTTATTCTTAATCAACATTTTAAAAACTTCAAGTCCAGCTTTGTTAAAGAACTCCACCAGTTCATTATAAAAGGGATCCATCATACTAATGCCGTTTGTAAACATAAAGAACCTTAACCTTTTATGAACAATCCCAAAGGAAATGCAGTGCTCAAAGTACATATTTTCTATCACAGCAACCTGATGTTTTTTTTTTTTCAGATTTTTCTCTAGATCAACAAATCCCTTTTTAAGTTTTTGTTTCTCCACAAGAACTGATGGAACAGTAAAAGTTTCTTTAAAATAATTATATTTATTATAAAGGATGTTGGATACATCTTTAAAACAGTTATCACTGCAGTCAAAAAGAAAGTTATAGTTTTCAAAAGTGATGGTGCTTTCATCCTACTCTGTACTATAATTAATAAAATTGTTTTGAGACCTCTGCTTAACAATACAGTCAGAAAATTCAATGATTTTTGCAGATTAATAAGAGCCGTCTGCAAACTAGTTGTCTGTAACAGCATGAATCATCATATGCAGCAGCTCATCACCATTAGCAAAATACATCAGTTCTGTTTAAAAACCAAACAGCAACTCAAAAAAGAAAAACAATATATCCATGAGTAGTAAAATATCAACTAATAAAAAAATACCACTATAATGCAATCACCTAGGACTTCATCAAAACTACAGCAACTTTAAAACCCATAGAATTTAAAATACAATCCAGCCAATCAAAATATCTTATCAATTAAACAATTAAGAAATTAAAAAATATAGTGTTCCTAGTTAAAAGAATATACATGTAAGGTCACAGATAAATGTATTTCATATTTTCAACCTCTTGTCCTTTAAAAACATTTGTGGTCAGATTTAATAATGTCTATATTGTCCATTTAAACCATGTGCACTGTGTGCACTGTTTTGGATTCAGTAAGTGACTCTATACAGTGTGTAGAGCTGCACAAACAAGGTAAGCACCACGGCATGCTAATTACAGCATACATAGCTGAATTGTATGCTAATCAAACAATCCAAAATGGAGGAGCTATTCAGCCAACTATAAACCAACTGTGTAGACTCAGAACTGGTTTTCCCTGTGAATGCCAAAACCTATTTGGATACAGCCACAGAAAGGAATCTATACAGAAAGAATGTTAGGAGCTGTTGTTGCTTTAATTCATGTGTATGTGCAACAGGCTGAAGTATATGTTGCTACTGCTGCTAAAAGACCATGGCCAAGAAGGAGTTTTCAGATCCCTGTTGACTTATCACAATCTGTATGACATGGAAACTGTAGAGGACTACAGGGTGGATAGAGACACACTACAGGAACTCTGCGAACTCTGTTGTCCTCAACTCACAGCCAGGGCAAACTGAGGAGAACTCATACAAGTGGAGACAAGGGTATGTGTAGCACTTATAATTTTAGCTACAGGCACCTTTCAGAGACCAACAGGGGACATGCTGGGGGAATGTCACAGGCATCAGCATCCAGGATCCTCCATCATTTCCTGAATACTATGGTACAATAAGCAAGTGACCACATTGTTTCCCCATATTCCTGAATACAGAGCCACAAATATGTAGGAGTTCTACCCTATAGCACACTACCCTCAAGTACTAGGTGCCATAAATTGCACACATACAGGAAACAGGGAAGGCTCTACATAAATATAAAGGGCTTATAGGTTCATAGGTTCATAGGTTCATACTAGGCTATCTGCCCTAGGGCATTTATAAGCCTAGCCAGAGTGTGTGTGGCTTTTACCACCCCTTAGGATGAGAATACTATATCCATTAGTTTGCTGTGCCTCTGTCCAGCAGTGATACAGAGATGATTCCCGGGGTAAACCTACGATCTTCCATCCACTCGTCAAGATTTCTCTTGAACAGAGTCAGTGAGGGGCTCTGCCTCACATGGACTGGGATTCTGTTCCATAGTGTAGGGAGTCTCTGGGTGATGAATCTGTCCCTCCAGCACGTCCTATTTATATCCGTGTTGAGGTTTAAGTCTCTTGCTCTCGTGGCTCTGGTGGATTTGGATTTTTTGAGGTGGAGCATGTCCATTAATTCCGGGTTGGACATGGCCTTGTATGTCAGGCACAGATCACCTCTGAGCAGATGGTATGCGACTGAATAGAGCTGGAGTTTCTTCAGTCGGGCATCGTATGACATATGTTTGAGCCCCTTTATCCTTTTGGTGAGGAACTTTTGGGGTCTTTCCAACTGCTGCAGGTGTCGGGTAAGGTACATGGCGTTGTACTCAATCATTGGTCTGATAAGTGAAGAGTACAGGGGTACAATGACCTCTCCTGATCTGGATGTGAATCCCTTCATGATCAGGTGGGCAATGTAGAAGGTCTTCCTAACCACTTTGGCAATGTGAGTGTCAAAAGAGAGGTTACTGTCAACTTGGGTCCCCAGGTCCCTGATAACTTCTTCCGTGTTTAATGGATTACCACCTATGTGGTAATTAGGGGTTACCTTGTTTTTCCCAAAGGGTATGACTATACATTTTTTGGCATTTAGCTTAAGGCCATGGCTCTGGCACCAGTTATCCATTTCTATGAGACCTCTCTGGAGGATGTCTGTGTCTGATGGAGTGTCAATTATGGTGCCCAGTTTGCAGTCATCTGCAAATTTTGTCAGCCACAATCCCCCTATGTTTGCCTGCACTTCAGAAAAATAAATGCTGAACAAGAGGGGGCCCAGGACTAAGCCCTGTGGGACACCGCTCATGACCGGCTTAGAGTCTGACATGGCACCAGCAACTCTAACCCTGTGTGTGCTCTATTAACTGCCAAGTTGTGTGTATTGCCAAAGGAATCATCTTGAATGTGTGTGTTGGAAACCCAGGCGGATACCACAACTCACATATCTGGCACAATTCTCAACTGTATCAGATTTTCACTGGGGGATATTCTACAGGGTCATTTATTAGGAGATGCAGGTTATGCACTGGAACCGTTGCTGATAATGCCCATCAGAAAAGCACACACACCTGCTGAAGAACACCATGAGGCACACATTCAAACCAGAAATGTCACAAAATATGTGTTTTTGCTGCAGAAGTCATGGTTCCAGTGCCTAGCTACAGCTCGGGGAGCCCCGCAGTATAATCCATGTACATGTACTGAAATAGTGACTGTATGTGCCATGCCATACAACATCATCCTGAGAAAACAGCTTCAGAAGAATCAAATAGGGGAAGGGGCACACATACCACCACCAATGGCAAGGTTACTACAGCCACATGCAAGCGAGGAGTCAGAGAGGGAGCCTATAGCTGATTTGGGTGTAGGCAGACATAGCTACACTTAATATACCCTCACTTTGTCTAAGAGGCAAGGCATAGCACATTCACTCACTCACCACCTAAAGGGTTAAAACCTTCCTGCTATGCACATGCATATAGTAACATTGATGCCAGGTAGTGCTCACAACCTTTACCTACCCATGTAATGGCTGTGTATTCCTAACATCAGACAGAGTCAGTCCTGAACTAAAACTGTTGTAACTGCTGGATTTACAGGTTAAGTGTTGAACCTGAAGTGTGTTGTTTAATCATACAAATGAATGGCATATATGTGCATGTTTTTATTTGGTAATGTAAGCAAGTAAAGGATGGGTGATTTGTACACAACTGACTTCAACATGACAACAACAGAGACTTATGTGGCATATGTGTCCATTATCAAGTGGTAGGCCTCAGGCATCAAAGATTCACACAGTCATACATCTCAAAAGTACTCTTGGTCACTGAATGTCCTCAGTTTAGCACCATACATTTGTTCTGGAAAATCATTAAAGAGAGAAGCTACAAAGTAATGAGGCACACTTCAGCTTCAGACTTCACAATCCTCATAAGATCATTAACATTACTAATGCAAAAAAAGTTTGACTCTATCAACTGTCTAACTTTCTAAGATCAAAGTATGTCAAAGGTACATTTACCAAATCAACATCACAAATGCAGATATACTAAGCATTAAGTCAGCTATGCACCCTGAGCAACACATACGAATGTTATGTATCCCTGAATCCAAAATATTGAAAACAGGGATATGACACAGTTATCATCCCTTGCATAGGGTGTTGTGGTGGTGGTGGTGGGGGGGGGGCTAGGCCAACTCAAAAGTTCAGTGAGTGTGTGTGAGAAAGAAAGAGAAGCATATTACATTCATACAGAATGCAAGGTTGGATGCAAAATAAGGAGAGTAAAAATAGCAACATATCATTGTCTGTGCCAAAAGAGAAATGCAACTTTGCTCCACCACCCCCAAAAGAACAGGTAAGTGACACATTTTGCTAACAAAACATCAGTGAGATGCTAAATGTGCTATCAAATGAGCTGTCCTTGAAACATGTCTACAGATTTAGCACAGCACATTCTATTTGCACTAGTGTCAATTATATATACCTGTGAAATGCCCTGACAAAGATGTCCATAACATCAGTACATTTCTAAGTAATGCATACAGATAAAAGTAGTATTTGCTAATGAAGATATTTTAACAGATTTGTCTTAAAACATTACAGCATATGCAGTATATAGCTGAAAAATGCAAACATACCTTCTCAAGGTCAGTATTCTTCTGTGTAGATATAATCCCAAAGCAATAGTCTCTTATGTGTTCTCCACATAAGCAAGTCTCCTCACCTTCAGTTTCCCTAGCTACTGGTTGCCTTTTTATGGTGTAGATTCAGGGCTGTAAACATGGTGAAGATGCAAATCAGGTGTGAAATCATTAGAATTGTTGAATCTCAAATACTTGTCTCCATGTATCAGATATAAACACAGTGCAGGCACTTCCCTCAGTGTTTGTTGTTGATAGATTGCAACTGTGAATGATTACTGGTAGGGAGAAAGAAAACACAACAGCAATCCAGACTCACGTACCTCCAGTGGTTGTGTCAGTCAGGTTAGAATTACAAAGTGTAGAAGTAATTGCATTAAGATTTTAAATGTAAGTAAGCAACACACAATTCTCAGTTTCTGTTCATTAACATCTAACCTCCCCTTCATTTGTTGACATCTGTATATTACTATCATTTAATATCCTCACACATTTTAAGGACAATGACATAAAATGCCTTACAGACTACATGTCTCAGATTACTCATCAGATAAGATAAGAATGAACAACAAACACAAAGAGATACGACAGAGCTGCATTTTTGCAAGCAATAGTCATAAATGGTTATCTGATCACTCTGTGCACTGCATCTGAAATTAATATATGTACAAATAACTGTAATATGATATGTTAGGACTGTGGATCACGTTGCACTTGGTTGCATGCAGAATGATTTCAATTCCCTGCTGCAAAGATGTTTGTGTAGCAATGATAGATTAGACACCCTTACTGTGTTATGAAGGTTCATTGGAGTGAGAGCTCAAATCCAGACCTATGTAAAATATTTAATGTGTACCAGCAAACATTTTGTAGTGTTTATGTCATAGATTGGATTCTTCATTTCAACTACTTTTACCTTTATTTTTTAATTTTTTACCAGTATTTGTGTGGGTCGTGGCTTAGCACAAACAAGGGAAATGGAGAAATACAATGGACATCAGGTTTAGATGTGCTTATTTTGATTGCATGATGCTTAGCACTGTACAAACTCAGACTAGTGGCCCACACAGGAAGCAGGCAGAACACCTGTAGACAATGTGTCTGTAAAAGTGTAAAGGTCAAAAAGGATACATTGTTGCAATTTGTTTGCTTTCCATCATGCAAAACCGCTAAGTGATGCTTAGTGGAACTATGTCTTAATCATAACATATAGTCTGAATGCATGGGACTTTAAGAACATCATTTCTAAGAACTGGAATTTATTACAGGGTGACATATTTATTGTGAACAAACTTCCAGTTCCACCACAAATTATTTTTAAGAGAGGAAAGTATATGAAAATATGTTGATGACTCAAAGCAACAAATTACCTAGAAATGCAGGTATGGTAAAGTGCAGTATGTGCAACTATTGTAAGCACATAGAAGTAAGACCAGTATATCAACTAAAGGACAGAAAATACTACACAAAAAAAAGAGAGTTGATTGTCAATCGAAAATGATAGTTTTGTAGCTAGATGCCAACATTGTCCAGTATTCTATGTGGGGAATACTGACCAAAAGTTGAGAGAGAGAGTGTACAAACACTTTTATAGTATAAGTGGGGGGAAACAAGAAAATGTACTAGCAAGACATATTTCTGAATACCTAAAACATAGGTTCGGGTTTAGAGCCATAGATCAAGTTGTAACAGATATTAGAGGAGGTCCAGACTCCCTTATTTTAGAAAGATTTGAACTTATGTGGCAGTTACTTACAAATGCATGCCAATATCCTGGTATCAATGAAATTTTCCATACTAAGTACATAATTAAATAACATAAAATGTCTTTTACAACAGAAGTCTGTTTGAACAACAATGACATACATTTGCAAATTTTTTGAAAAGAAAGGGTAGTATGGGGTTAACTCAACCTGTGCAGAGGAAGGAGTTGTAATTGGTTCAGAGTGAACACATGATTTAAGTGGAGTTTATTTTAAACACAGTGTAAAGTAGTATTATTTTATCTGAAGAAGTTCTTACAATCTGCAGGATGAAAAGTGTTTCATTAAACAGTTGGTACTTAGTGGATTTATTGCGTGGAACTGTTACTTCAAGTTACTTCAAGTTACTGCTGTGTGGATTTAGCTGTGGACCCTGTAGCTGTTTGTTTCTTTTAGTAAGTGTAGGGCTGCCATATACATGGTTCTGGGTTCTATTACAAGACATTCCAGACATTTTACTGTTGTTCCATGTCCCATTATATTCACTCTCACTTATAACACTTTAGATAGTGGAGGTGATATCAATTATATGTATGAAGGATTAGGCACCCTTGCTGTATTTTCAGATGTATGACTGAAGTTGTACTGTCTACTATGTTTCTGTAAGTATAATTCTGCTATCTGGACTTGGAAGGCCTTTACAATTAAATAAGACACATACACAACTAGATATATATTAAAGAACCTTGCCAGGTCACATGCATACACGTGTAACACCTCAAACTGTCAGCTATATTTATGAATTTATTCCTGACTGTGTCTGAGCAGCACTTCTTCTGTGGTAAAGATGGAAAATCACTGCTGTGGAAGAAAATGTTTTGTTCCTTATGACTAGGTTTGAATCCCACACTTTAAAAATCAATTTTATCAGTGTATAAAGCCAAAACAATGTATCAGGTCCTGAAGTTTATATCCCTAGTGAATGTCTGCAGTCTTACCTCACCTAACAGTTACCTTCCAATTTTCAATATATATTTCCAAACTATGGACTCAGACACCCCTCAAATTAAGCTCAAGTGTCAGATTAACCCCCAAATTTAAAAGATTTATTTCCTTCCTGCTTGGCACTGCTGCTCTCCACTTAACATTGTGCAAATGCAGTTGGCATTGTTGCTTGGGTTTGCGTACTGCCAGTAAACATAATTAACAGGGATTGGCAGGAAATCATTAGTTGCCATTGCTTTAGTTCTGATATTAGAACTGTCTGAAGTTAGAGGGGAAAATGCCCAGTTAAAGGTACAGAGGTGGGGTATTAAGGAGTCCAGGATATTTATTGGAATGCTGGTAAAGTGCCACAGCCAAAGGCTTCTGCAGAGGGACTTTTCTGGTTCCCAGTACTAGTCCGAGGTTTGGAGTAGTTTAGCTCAGACTATATCCAGTGCAACTGGCATCCCATGCACTGGAGAAAAGTGTAGACACCATTTTAATGACCTTCAAAGGTGCAAAAGGAATATGCTCACCCAGTGGTTGACTAAGTTTCAAACTGGTGACATTCCACAGCTATGTAAGTATGCTAATAAGAGAGTATTTTTAATACATAGAAACCTAAATATAGGCAAGACTGTTATGCGTAATGCTCTTCTGTTCTTTTCTGTTCTTTCTACAGCTTTCTGTATGTACCTCACCAAGCCGAAAAATCACAAAAAAAAAAAAAAAACTCACCAGACATCTGCAGCAGCTGGAGATACCTTAGCGGTTTCTCACCAAGAATATTTGGGAACTACAACACATAACCTACATAGATAGACTAAAGGCCCTATCACTTTTCTCAGTATCATACAGATTGCTTAGAGGCAATGTGTTCCTGGCCTACAGAGCAGTCTCAGACTCTGCTTTGATGAAGCTGCTGCACATCTGCAAATCCAGTGGGACAAGATTCACTCACTCTAGGGACCTTAACTTAGCCTGCGATATTAACAGGACATGCTGGACAGACAGATATGTCTCTCAGAGTTTGCCACTCCTCTGGAACAAACTCCCAGTTCATGTAAAACAGAGCTCCTCAATGGCCCTATCTAAGTGTAACCTGGACAATTGGATGGGAAACTGCAGATTTACACCAGAGGTTCCACCTATATCTATCTTAGACAGGGACAGCTGGTGCTGATCTTAGATTCACATGAAAACATAGACTATATATCTTGGTTCATAAGGGAACAAGGGTATAACATGGGTAGGCTTGTAGAGGAACTTAGGGCCAATAGCCTAGTAACCACCTATGATTCTATGATCCTAGCATCCTAATTTTGAAATAGAGTTTAATCACCAGGCTCATGCTGATTGAATGGAGAGACTTAGAGAAGCAAGTGGTACGTATATAGCACAAGAGAAGTATTATTGTAGCTTTAAAAGTTAAAGATAAATTTTTGGGTTTTCTATACAGTTGTAGCAAATTGAGCATGCATGTCCTAACTGTATGAAGTATGCATGCATTAGGCTTGGTTTCAAATGCCACGAGTAGCAACTATACAATACTGTATTTAATTAGTGATATTACATAAAATTAAATCTCTATACACGTGGCATAAATGCCCTGCTGTTAATTGTAACTTGTTTAACTGGACCCAGCATTTGTGCAATATATGCACATTTAAGGGTTATTTTCAGCAGTCTGTAGTTACATTGTGTAGTTGTTAGGACGTATACTTACATTTAATACTTCAGATAAAATAGTTGTATAATTATGTTAATGCATTGTATGTCACATATGATGGTACTAATTTTATCTCTTTTTTTCTCTCACCCCAACCGTTATTTCTTTTTTATTTTCTATTATGTGTTGTCAAAATATCTCCATTATATCCATCTGTAACAAATCACTAAATGCTTCATAGCCCAGTGAGGTAGGCTAGCCGCAGTGAATCAGCCTGCCCCCACTTCACTGGCTCCAGCACTGATACTCAGCAAATCTGGGAACCAACATAGCAGCACTGCTTCTGCTGCCCCTGCATTGTCTGTGCTTTCAGGTACCACTGCCCTGGCAGCTGGTGCTGTGGTACCCTACAGGAGTAGTGGTGGAGTTGGGGATTTCATGACTTGCCAGGAGATGCCAGGGTTGGTGCATAGGGTTGGACACCACACCATTGGTGTTCACCTATACCAGATGGAGAGGCTGCTCTCGCTCATGGTACATAAGTGGATAAGATGTCAAGCACTCCAGCCACAAGTGGAGTAAGGGACGGTGATGACAGTCCATTGGGTGAAAACTAGATTCTCACTGTCTTCATGTTTGATGGGCATAAGCCTTCGTTGTCCCCTCCTTCACCCCAATCAAGGGGTAATTAAGGTTAAATTGATGCTAGATAATTATGCCAAATTGAAATCTAAGCCAATGCACAGAAAGTTAATTACAGATTACAGGGACGCAAAACAGTTACTATATAAAACTAACTGGAGTGAGGTGTTCAGTGGAAAAACTGCAGATGGAATGTGGAAAGTTTTGAAAGAGAAATTGTTTGAGTACAAAAAGTCTAAAAAATGTTTAACATCAAGATCTAGACATGCAACATCAGGGGGGTATATTTCCATAAGAACAAGATACTTGATTAAGATGAGAGACAAAAAATATAAGAAATGGAAGAGAGGTCGAACTACAACTTTGAAAAATGAAATAAACAAGCTGGATAAACAGATTAAGCATAGTGTTAGATAAGATCAAGAAAAATTTGAAGAAAATGTATATAAAGATGTATGAGCATAATAGGAGGGTCTCTATTAGATCACCGAATGCTTAAAAAAGTGAATGGTCATTAATTGACCCTATGTAAGCAAAAGCTTACAATGTAAAAGTGTCAGAACAGAGATTTTTTTGCAAGGGAAAAAAATCGCTGTTCCAACAAAAAAAAAATTCTAACATTACATTAAGTGGGGGGCTTTGCCCCCCACACCCCCTACTTAAATATACCAACTCCGAGACTACACTACAGTGCCAAAAACAGAAAAGTACTGAAGCGGCCAAGTGAATTCTTTCCCAGGGAAAGAATTTGCTTAACAGCCACTTTGATATTTTCCGTTTTCTGCCTTTTATGTTCAACCAAGACACATTCGAAAGAATGTGTCTTCGGTCTTGTAATATAGACCCTAATAGGAAACATTTTTATAGATACATAAGATGTGGAAGGAGTAAAGATACACGAAATGATAAACTGTGTGCAGATTGTAAAATTTATTCTCAGACACAACAGATTATCGATATACTTTCAAAATCTTATGGAAAATAGTTTGGCTCGACAAAAGGGGTGGTGAGCTGTTCTAGTGACATCCAGGTATCCCCAGATACTGGAATCAAATTAGATTATATTGAAAAAGAACTGTGCAAACTGGATCCAAACAAAGTGCAGGGAGGAGGCGGAATAAGTAACAATGACCTGAGAACACTTCAGCAAGAAATTACACTACCATTATATTTATTATTCACTAGGTCATATAAATATGGGGAGATTCCTCAAGATTGGAGACATGCACTTATTAAACCTGTCTTCAAGGGAAAGGGGAGTAGGATAAACCCAGAATCATATATACCCTTAAGTCTACTTTCATGTTGTGGAAAAATAATGGAGAAGGTAATACTGGATACGTTATTGTCAGAACTGGATAGGCTGGGACTTAAAACCATATATCAGCATGCATATGCTGAAAATAGATCTATTACCACCTGTAACATGATGTTCTATAACAATATAATAACAGCCATGAATGAAAATTTGTGCTGTGATGCAATTTACATAGACTTAATGTCAGCATTTGACAGGGTCATACACAAAACACTGATCAATAAATTAGTACAGCTAGGTATTTTGATATACTGTTGATAAGATGGATAGCTGCATGGCTTACAAATAGGACATGGCAAGTATCACACATCAGCTGGACAGGTGAAATCCTTGGTTACAATCAAGGTGTCCCACAGAGCTCTGTCCTAGGCCCTTACTTGTTTAGAGTGTATCTTTCAGATCTTAATTTTTCATCTGAGGTGTTCTACAGTCTATATGCTGACAACCTGAAATTGAGTAAACTGATTACTAGTGTTATAGCTAAGGCATGTCTGCAAAATAATTTGACTAAATTGATCATTTGGGCACAGGAGAATAATATGTTGATAAATACATCAAAAACTAAGCATATGAGATTTGGGAGACGTAAACTGGAAGGTGAATATTTAATACGGCACACAGTGATTGAAATTGTAGACTTATTTAAGGACCTTGGTGTATGGGTAGATTCAGCTGTGAGTTTTTCTAATCATATCAACCAGTTGGCTAATGATAGTTATAGAGCTATAGTTTGTATAAAAAGATTTATAAAGTCTAGGAAATCAAACATAATGAAGTCATTGTTTGTTAGTTACATTAGACTCAGACTTGAGTATGGGATAACAATATGGAAAGCCTATAGGAAAACAAGCATGAATAAACTAGAAAGAGTACAGTGGAAATATACCAAGGGCATCCATGGATGTGAAAATCTAAGTTATTATGAAAGACTAAAATATCTGAACTTGTACAGTGTCTCTTACAGATATTTAAAAGGGGATCTTATTCAGGTATATTTGGCATTTAGGGACAACTACCTCTGGGAATGTTTGGAGTTACCATAAAGTACTAGAAAATCATCAGATAACCTATGTAGAAGATTCTATAGTAATGAGAAGTGTACTAATTGGTTCTCTGACAGAGTAGCTGATGCTTGGAACAGACTACCAAATTATATTAAAGCAAGTACTAGTTTAGATATTTTTAAGAACAGCATGGACATTTATTATGGGAAAATTTGTTTTGGTATATTGGCAAGCTAGAAGGGCATTAATGCCCATGCTTGAAATATTTGTATGTATGTATGTATGTATGTATATATGTATGTATGGTTTCCCCCAACCTTCTGTGTCCCTCAGCATCTCTGCATCTTGTCTTGTTTGTCTTGTTTGTTTGCATTTGCTTCCGCACCTACCCAACTTACCTGACCCAGAAATACCAATGTCCCTTACCCAGCATTCCTCTCTTACTGAATAAAAAAAAATGGGGACCTGTCTCACAAAAAAATACATAGCTCTCCATTTCACACATCTGTCTTCTTGACACACTTGATTCAGTCCAATTGGCTATACAACATGATTATGTTGTCACTCCTCTTTCTGGAAATCTAGCTAATATTCTGCACATATTTTCATTTTACACTGTTGAACAAATGGATAACTAAGGTTCTTTCCTACCTTCCTCCTGCACATTCCTACATTGCTTTCCCTTTGTTCTTCCCCTTGCTTGATCCCAAATTTACCACTTTCCTATCTACCCTATTTTAACACAAGTAATCTGGTCAAAAAATAGAATCACACATAACGCACATAAGGACCAGAAAAAGCAATGGATCCCTTCACTTTTTGGCCTCTATATTTGTGCAGAGTTTGGCATCACATACCAATGCCAAGGGATTGTGAGTAGCTGTACAATACTGTAGTTACCTCCATCATGCTGCTTAACTCCACTGTGCTAGGTCAACACACAGTAACACATGCCAAATATACTATAAAGAATAATGTCATTGCATTATCCTTGTTTATTTAAAAGTATTAGATGCACATGGAGTTGGACCCAGTATCATCTGGGCTCAAAAAGAAATGCATTAATGCATTTACACCTGCTTCCACAGAGTCAGCTAAACAGCGGGTGTTGTGCTTCATACACTCCATACTAACTACATTTTAGCAGTGAGCCCTGCATTTGTGCATTGCTTAATTACATGCAAACAGGGAAGGCAATGGAAATGTGTACTGTGCATGTGCTCTTTGCCAACAATCATGTAAACCCGCTGCTCACTGCTGCACTATGCAAAGTCAATATTAACATGTATTAGTGCCATTTACTATTCATGCCATGAAACTACCAATATGTCACATATTTACACTTCAGCCATGTGTTACCACCCCCCCCAAACACTACAACCCTGGTGTCTCAGTACTTGTTCACAAATATATCAACTACGCTACATAAATGAATACAAATGTTGTGTGATATGCAATGCACATCACTTTGTTATCATGCAGTGCTAGAACTATCTTCACACTTGCATATACCTACATATCCATTTCATGCAGGCCTCCCAACATCATCTCCTGAAAATCAACTGCTGATGTCATCCACTATACGTTGTACTGCAGCCTTGTAAAAGCCTGACTTGAGCCCTGCCACTTAAGTAAAGTACTGAGCTCTGTAGCGTGCATACTTAAATATGTAGGAGGTTCTGTTCTCATGGCAGTCAAGTGTGTGTGTGTGTGTGTGTGTGTGTGTGTGTGTGTGTGTGTGTGTGTGTGTGCGTGTGTGTCTGTCTGGCTTGAAAAGTATAAATGTGCATCCTAAAGTTACCACTCCAATCACATAGACTGATGCTTGCACAAGCCTACACATCCATTTCATGCAGGCCTCCCAACATTTTCTCTCCAACATCCACTGCTGATGTCATCCACTATAAGTTGTACTGCAGCCTTGTAAAAGTCAGACTTGTGCTGTGGCACTTATGTACTGAGTCCTGTAGTCTGTGTACTTAGATAAGTAGTATTTTTGCTCCCAATGCAGTCAACTGGGGTGTATGTGTGTGTTTGTGCATTTGCGTGACATTATAGAGAGCCCTTTACACCAGCATGTGGGGCACCACTATTATCACTGTCTACTAACCAAACACTGATGATGTCATCACCTGTAAAGTGTTGTCTGAGACACTCCAAGTCAGGCTTGAGCTGTGGAACTTGCCTTAACTACAGAGTTATGTAGTCTCTGTACTTAGATCAGTAGGGGTTCTGTTCTCACTGCAGTCAACTGGTGTGTGTGTGTGTGTGTGTGTGTGTATGTGTTTGTGCCCTTGTTTGACATTAAAGTGAAAGCCTTTTACACCATGTGGGACACTTCTATTAACATTTTCTCCTCACCAGACATTGCTAATGTCATCACCTACAAAGTGTCATCTGAGACGCTCCAAGTCAGCTTTTGCTGTGGAATGTGCCTTAAATGCAGAGTTCTTTAGTATGTGTACTTAGATAGGTAGGTGCCCTGTTCTCATTGCAGTTGGCTGGTGTGTGTGTGTGTGTGTGTGTGTGTGTGTGTGTGTGTGTGTGTGTGTGTGTGTGTGTGTGTGTGTGTGTGTGTGTGTGATTGTGCAATTGCTTGACGTTAGATAGAGCATTTTTCACTAGTATGTGGGACACTGCTATTGCCATATTCTCACCAGACACTGCTGATGTCATCACCTATACCTGATTTGTGGGTATGTGCTATTTCCACCATGGCAGGGTCAGAGACTGGCCTGGAGGCCAGGTAGAAGTCACCTCATCCTATACGATGCAGATTAGAGTGACATAGATTTCAGTCTATCCAAATACATGATAGCATGGTTTGTAGGCCCTGTGTTTTCTTGGTGAGAAACCCCTGTGGTCTCTTCAGCTGCTGCATGTGTCTGGTAAGGTACATGCAAAAGAGAACATTATTAGTGTTCTGATGAGGTTTGAGTACCGTGCTGTTGTATAATCCTCAGATCTGAATACGATGGCGTGACTTATGTGCACAACATAGCCTTTCCATACTACTGTGGGCACTTGGTGTTCAAAGCTAAGATTGCTATCTACATGCACTCCCAAGTCTTGCCTCATTGGATTTCACCATAGTAGGTTTGTTATCAATGCTGTAATTAACAGGGAATTCCATTTTGCAGAAGGACAAAATAAAGATACATTTTTGCATTTATTTGTAGACCTTGCGGCTTTGCCACCAATCATTTGTGTGTGCTAGCCCTCCTGTAGTATGTTATTATCACTGGTGGATTCAGTGACTGAACCCAATATGCAAAAATCAGCAAACTTGGTAAGCCAAAGGCTGGATACTTTAGTCTGAAGTGTTGAGAAATAGATTCCAAACAGTAAAGGATCAAGCACATATCCCTGGGGTACACCAGTGGTAACAACTCTACTGGTACAGATTGATTCACCAACCTTCAAAGTATGTGTTCTGTCTGTGAGACAGTCGGTTGCCAATTTAGTGATGTAAGGGTTAATACCCAGTTGGGAGAGTTTCTCAATGACACTTGAGTGGGGGATTGTGTCCAAACCCTAGGTCAGTCACATGTAGCCAGTATGCACTGTCTTACCTTCATCCAGGCCCATCACATAGAATCAATGGGCTGTCACAACCTCACAGATCACCTGTAGTGTGACTCAGCACATACACTTTCCTGACATGGTTGAATAGCCACTTCAACACACCCCTCACACAGACTATGTTCCTATAGAAGGGTGAGCATCAACATGTATTAATCTGAGTTGGGGGACAGCACGCAGTGCATGCATGTGTAGATCTATTCTGACTCTCCTCATCTGTGAGGTAGACCAACATGTCATCATGGATCTTTTCAAAATGAACACTAGTAATATCCTCGCTGTGTGCAACAGACCTGTGTGAGTTGTTAATTCTACATCTGCTCAATTTCTGAGTTGTTTGGCTTCTGCTACATACCTACAGTCAAATGCATTACTAGCTGAATTAAGTACAAACTTGCAGTGTTAAAGATTGTACTGCATTTTATTTTATTTTTCTGTGTATTTAATTGTTTCATTGGTCTGTGTCTCTCTGTAGTTATTTATCTTTCTATTTAATTGTTTCATAGAATACTGTGGTCTCTGTATGTCTATGCAGTTAGTGGGGTCTATTGGTGGTGCTGCGGTAGCGCTGTCGCCTCACAGTAAGACGCTGTCCGGTTCGATTCTCAGCTAGAGCATCTTCTGCGTTGAGACATGTGTGAATGGGTGTACCTTCGTTGAAGGTTGTGCATCAGGGCTGGTAACTCGGTACATAAAAATCAACTACCAGTCGTTAGCAGACCGGAGTTCCACTGTGGCGATCCCTAACCGGGAAAAGCCGAAAGACACAACATTGTGTTTTACTTCATTGATATTCAGTGTAAAACTCTAAGCCTAGAGGGTTTCTGTGTATTTATAAGTGTTAGTCACATATCTTTGAATTTATTACTGCTCCATTTCTGGGTTGTTTGGCTTCTGCTACATACCTACAATCAACTGCATTACTAGCTGAGTTAAGTACAAACTTGCAGTGTTAAAGATTGTATTGCATTTTATTTTATTTTTCTGTGTATTTAATTGTTTCATTCGTCTGTGTCTCTCTGTAGTTATTCGTTTTCTATTTAATTTTCTGAGTAGTTTGGCTTCTGTTACATACCTACAATCAACTACATTACTAGCTGAGTTAAGTAAAAGCTTGCAGTGTTAAAGATTGCACTGCATTTTATTTTATTTTTCTGTGTATTTAATTGTTTCATTGATCTGTGTCTCTCTGTAGTTATTTATTTTTTTATTAAATTGTTCCATAGAATACTGTGGTCTCTCTGTCTCTGCAGTTAGTGGGGGCTATTATGTTTTACTTCATTGATATTCAGTGTTAAACTCTTAGCCTAGAGGGTTTCTGTGCATTTATAAGTGTTAGTCACATCTTTGAATTTATTACTGCTCAATATCTGAGCTGTTTGGCTTCTGTTACATACCTACAATCAACTACATTACTAGCTGAGTTAAGTACAAGCTTGCAGTGTTAAAGATTGTACTGCATTTTATTTTATTTTTCTGTGTATTTAATTGTTTCCTTCGTCTGTGTCTCTCTGTAGTTATTCATTTTCTATTTAATTTTCTGAGTTGTTTGGCTTCTGCTACATACCTGCAATCAACTACATTACTAGCTGAGTTAAGTACAAGCTTGCAATGTTAAAGATTGCACTGCATTTTATTTTATTTTTCTGTGTATTTGTTTCATTTGTCTGTGTCTCTCTGTAGTTATTTATTTTTCTATTTAATTGTTTCACATAATACTGTGGTCTCTCTCTGTCTCTGTAGTTAGTTTCCCACCCACTCTCCCTGTTCTTGTTCTGGTATTAATCTTGGTGGCTTTGGAATTGCCTGCCCCTCCTCTAAATTTGTGTTTGTACACTCCTCCTGGGTCTATCTCATTTGCTCACTCAATCGTGTACAGTGAAATCATATTTTGACTTCAGGCACTCCTACCAGTCCCATCTGTTCAGCTCAATCCCAGCTCTATTCCAGTCTAATGTCAATAGCTCATTCTACCTAATACAGAGAGAACATTTGTGAAGGGCAAGCCACTTAGGTCCTTAATTTTGAATTATCTTCTGTTTCTCCTTTCTCCCTTTCCACTTTCCCAAAAAAAAAAACAAAATGTATAAGCTTGTTTCCTGCCTTTCCTGTAAGTAGTTTAGTCCAGATACAAATGTGTTGTTACCAGGACTCTTTGTAAGCTTCTGTGCCCCCAAAGCCTTTCTGTGTTGGAGGGAAGCCTTCTAGCTCATCAGTGGGAGTGGTCAGCACTAGGTAGCCTATCTACCACAAGAATGAATTCTGGCCCAGAAATTGTAGTTTATTGGCCATTTGGGCGGTTTTTCCACCTCTTTCAACATTCTGGTTTAAAAGCTTGCATTTGCACTTGTTTCCCAGCTTTTCTGTAACTAGTCTAGTCTAGATACAGATTTGCTGTATCCAGGACTGTTTGTAAGCTTCTGAGCCCCTAAAGCCTTTCTGTGTTGGATGGAAGCCTTCTAGCTTATCAGTGGGAGTGGTAAGCACTTGGTAGCCTATCTACCACAAGATCCAGGTACAGATTCTTAGATTTTAGCACTTGAATTTGCTTATTCATGCTCTGACCTTGTTCAGAACTTGTTGTTAGCAATAAATAAGCTACAATTTACTACAGCACTCAACCTTCCTCTTTACCTGGAGGAAAACAGCTCTTATACTCACTTTCCTCACTTGTCTAGAGGAAAGTAGTTTTTTATTCACGCATGTCCATGGGTCAGTTCCCAGTGTTCTCTCCTGTCTATCTGATGAATCTGAATATCTTGCGGCAATATAGCAATTGCCTCATGTACACAGACAACCATCTCCTCCTACCACCCAATACCACAACCTGTGAGATATGCACTTATCTAGCCAAACTGGAGGTAAAGCTCTCTCCAACCAAGACTGAACTTGACAGTCAAGAGGAGAAGGTAAACACTTGCACCACACCACACTCATCACATAGTCCCACTAAACCTACAACACCAAAATCCGCACATAGAAATACAAAAACATTCGCAGAGGCTCTCAATAATAATCTGCTCAAGCAACAGAGACCTCCAAGAAACACAAGCAACCACCACCCCCACCCCCCAACACAACCCAAATGACACATAGCCCACAGACTCGGTGTGCCAATAAATCACAGCCCATAAGGTAATCCAACATACCCAACACACTAGTCATAGGTGACTCTATAGTCAGCACACTGATGTCCCACTCACCAGGCTAAAAAAGAAGAAGAAGGTTACTGTTAGCTGCCTGTCGGGTGCCAGGATACGCCACATAACCCATGCACTCAGGTCACTCCACCACAAGTACAAATATGACACTGTCATTGTCCATGTTGGTGTGAACGACCTGAGATGTACCTCTATGGACACATGGAAGAGCTCTCTGATCTTGTAGCCCAGGCAGGTATGACCCTAGCCCTGAGTAGCATCCTGCCATCGCCCAGAATTATACCACAGTACAAGGACAAAATGATTGACTTTAACAATTGGCTAAGCTTCTGGTGTCATTCTAAGGGAATCCAGTATCTGTCTGCCTGGGATGACATGGTCGACAGACCACGATGCTTTGCCAGAGATGGCCTGCATCTGTCGCCCCTGGTATTCCGGATACTTGCTAAGGCTCTTGCCACCCCTATAGTGCCTTTTTTAGGCAAGGTTCAAATGACAAATTCACCACCGTAACAGGAACAGGCAAGCCAAAACAGAGGGCAATGCTACTCAATGATAAAAGTCTAAATCTCAAAATGCACTTACTCGAGGCACTCCTTAAAATGGAGAACATAGATATCTGTTCAGTGACTGAGACCTGGTTCAAGGATCTAGAGAGCACCCCTGCATTACCAAGCTATAACTCGTACCACACTTTTTGGACATCTAACCTGGACCAGAACACCAAAGGCGGAGGTGTGTCCATATTCATTAAGGATATCCATACCTCCAGGCTAGTTGCGCAGCATAATGCATCCAAGGTTATCCAAGTGCAACTAACTGGGCAAAACTGCAATCCGAATTGTAGCTTACTACAGATCCCCCACCATGCCCTAGGATTCCCAATCCTCTTTTCTTGATATACTGGAAAATATTAGGGTTCAACCAAACACCCTAATAATGGGCGATTTCAACTACCTCACCATTAACTGGGAAAACTACTCATGTACCAACTCCTTCACTCAATGCTTTCTGGAATTCATAAATTCCAATTCCCTGGATCAACATATCCACACCCCCACCAGGGGAAACAATATCCTAGATCTAGTTATTACCAACATTAGCACCTGAAATCAGCTCCTCATTAGTCAGGTCCGACCATAAGCTAATCACACTAGATATCCACATCCTGCCCCCACCCACCATTAAGGAAACCATGGTAAAAATTTTCTCCAAAGCCAACTTCATTCTTCTTAAGACAGAAGTGGTGAACTTCATGACACCCATGCAGATGGACAATACAGTTACGACTGCTGAATCCTACACAAATGCACTCTATAAGCACTTACACGAGTGCATGGATCGTGCTATCCCAAACAGAACCAAGATGTTATCCTCCAAAAAAGGAAGCCAATCTGGTGGTCCCCTGCCATAAACAAACTCTACAACAGAAGGAAGAAACTTGCAAAAGAGAGTAAAATCTCATGAGTGGAGGAGCTGCCTGGTCAGCCTCAGTAAGAAGCTGAGATCCCTTATAAGATCCTCGAAAGCTAGCTATGAAAACGAAATCACCACTGATTCTATGGGCAACCACAAAGCATTCTACAGCTATGTCAAGAATCTCAATGGCAACACCCAGATCTGCTCTGAGTTACAGCACAATGGCACAAAACTTACAGAACCAACTGATATTGCCAACATTCTGGCAGATAGGTTCAGTGCTACCTTTACCCCCCTCTCACCCCCTAAAGGGCCCGTATCTATACAGGAAGAATTCAGAGTTCATGTAATCACATCTATGCAGGTAAAAGCTGCACTCTCTAAAACCAAAAACATAGCATCCATGGGACCGGACAACATCCCAGGCTGTGTTTTACACAAACTTCAGAACAAACTGGCTCCCCACGTAAGCACCATGTTCAATCATAGTTTCATGTCAGGCTTTGTGCCTACTGAATGACACACAGCAACAGTTATCCCACTCCAAAAAGGGAGAGCCACCACTGATCCTGGGAACTATCACCCTATTAGCCTGATGAGCCTGGTCTGCAAGGCCATGGAACGTATCATCATGGAACTCATAAACAAAGACAATGGTAACCACCAAACTCTGGACCCCACCCAGTTTGGGTTTGTGAAAGGCAGATCATGTCTTCTGAACCTGATTGACTTCTTTGAGGCAGTCACCAAAGCCGTAGATAAGGGTAAGGTGGTTCACACAGCCTATATTGACCTCACCAAGGCTTTTGACACCATCCCCCATTCTGGAATTATAGCTAAGCTCACTAAACTAAGTATAACTCCCTATGTCACAAGATGGGTTGCCAAATGACTCACTGACAGAACTGACACAGTAAAAGTTGCAGACTCCAAATCTGACTTCAAAGCAGTGACAAGTAGAGTACTACAGGGTTCAGTTCTGGGACCTCTCCTGTTTGGTATCTACTTCTCTGAAGTACAGGCTAACACAAAGGTTTCTGGCTAACAAAGCTCACAGATGACTAAAAACTAAGAGCCATAGTCAAGTCCCCAAATGATGTGGACATCCTACAGAAGGGCCTCACTGAAACATGCCTGGTGTAAGAGGCATGGCCTCAAGCTCAATGCCAAAAAGTGCATTGTCATCCCTTTTGGTAAAAACTCTGTGTCCATGAATTACTACATAAACGGCAGTCTACTTAACCACAAATGTGTGATAAGAGACCTTGGGACTGAGGTGGACAGTAGTCTCTACTTTGATAATCACATTGCCACAGTAGTCAGGAAATCCTTCTATGTGGCACACCTCATCACAAAAGGGTTCTCGTCCAGAAAAAAAGAGGTCATTGTTCCCCTCTACATGACACTCATTAGACCCATTATAGAGTACAACACCCCTTTTAGAATGTACCTCACAAGACATCTGCAGCAGATGGAAAGGCCACAGGAGTACCTCACAAAGAGGAGTACTGGCCTCAAACAGATGCCCTACACTAACCATCTCAAAAAACTCCAGCTTTACTCTGTAGCATATCACCTACTCCGAGGAGATCTCTGTCTAACATATAAAGCTATTTTAAACCCAGAGCTGTTGGACATGCTACACCTTAAGAAATCCTAATCCCTCTGAGCTACATGCTCTAGGGACCTAAACCTTGTCACCACAATAAACAGAACATGCTGGAGGGATAGATTCCTGTCCCAGAGACTTCCTATACTCTGGACCAAGCTACCCATCTATGTCAAGCAAAGTTCCTCATTAACACTGTTCAAGAAAAATCTTGATGAGTGAATGGGAAATAGGAAATACACCCCGGGGATCACTTCTGTGGCTCTGCTCAACAGGGGCATAGGAAATTAACTTTCTTGGGTGGTGTAAGCCAGGGAACCTTGTTGGCTAGGCTTACTTAGGCCCTTGGGCCGATAGCCTAGTACCTACCTATGAACCTATGAACCTATGTCTGTTACATCTGTTACATGTCCTCAAAGATGTTATAGAAGGCATGCATGATGACAACACTATCGTCATTTTGAACTTGACAAGCACAAGGCATTGACAGAAATCCACCCCAAAGTATTCACTCAGTACTGTCAGATGTGGCCATAAACACCTCTGTCATTAAGTGGGTAGACCAGTGGATCACAAACATGGCATGTAAATATGTTGAAATGTGTGAAGTGACCTATATCTCAGGTCCATTGATTAGGTCAGTACATCAGGGCTGTCTGCTAGGCAGTTTTCTGTCCATTATTTTAAGTCACAGACACTACGAATGACATACACATCCTGTGTTCAAGCAGCTGTCTAATGGACTATAGATTGTGGGCAGTAATTGACTCCAGCAGTGATATTAGTATAATACAGACAGTATCAATGCACACCAAAGATTCCTGCCACAGCCATTACAACACCTGCAATGAAACAAAAACATGGCAGGATTTGTTACATCATGTAAATGAGTGCACAACCCAAGAATAATGTAGACATCACACCCTATAATCACATCAATAGGTATCGCTCCTGTGTCCTGGGGTAGATGGTATGTGAAACGTCCATCATCATGTGGCCACAGTGCTGACTACTCCCTTGTATGTAACATAACAGCTGAGTATGTGAAGGGCATCCAGATCAAAGGCCATAATACCTTCATAGTTCCCAGCCTTCATCACACATAACTGAGTACAATGCACCCTTCTTCATGTACCTCCTTACACATCTTCTAGTGATGTGTAACTGAAGTGTACCACCTTTGCTGCAGTGACCTGTCACACATCTTATTGGCCATACCTAAGTATTTATTTTGTTACATAAAATTACTGTCTGATGGTGCAGAACCTCCATCAAGTTGTTACACCAGATGCATGTGTGATACCTGTAGCAGTGATGCTCAAAGTACATACATAGCTGTTTGACAACATTGAAGACATGGGTAACATTTGTGACCTATAAATGGTGTGGTACCTATAAATCTCTCCCTCTGTGTGTGTGTGTGTGTGTGTGTATATATATATATATATATATATATATATATATATATATACACACACACACATACACACACACACACACAAACATTTACATATATATATATATATATATATATATATATATATATATATATATATATATAGACACCATATGCATACCAGTCAACTAGCCTGTACTAATCATAATTCCACATACAGGTATAGCAGAATCCCTCCTAACACCTCCAGCAGATATTACAGTGTCAGGTCAGTGTGTGTGATTACCCTCATAGATTTCTGATATGCCATAATAGTTGTACAAGTTTGTTTGTGCAGATCCATCTCTGATCATTCAGAATGACATATGTTATGTAAGAAACATGGAATTACTGGTGGTATTATTCTGATATTGCCCATGACTGTGCATGTTTCTTTTACTGTAGTCCATGAGCCTTTATCTGTCTCTCACTTGTTGGAGACCTCTGCTGAGATTACATTCATATTCTGGCAAATCAGTTTGCACAGCTTTACAATATGCACCCTACCCAATTGCCTATAACATCCCTGATAGATGTCCTCTGCATTGTGCATGTAAGGATGCTTTTCTCACACAGACATCCTCTACATTGTTATATCACCTTGTGTGGCAGTCACATAAAACACATTTTTGCTGTGCAGCCCATATCGTATCAGACTGATATGTGATTGGTGTTCCTGCTACAACTGTCTTCCATTGACATGCAGTCATCTGCTGTACATTAGGTTGTTTCACCTGCCCTCTTTCCCTGTGTTTATTCCTACAATTCATCTGTGTGTTCTTATTCAATACATACACTTTCCCTGAGTGTTTATTTTACATGGCAGTTCATGTACCCTTCCACAACATTTATACAACTTCTGTTTTGAATGCCTGGAATGAGATTTCACAATAGTCTTCAGTGTATACTCAGTCCTGTACTGTGTTTGGACCATATGCAGAACTATAAGTTAAGTCCTGGTAATCATTGTGGCATTCTGTGCAATCCCACTAATCTACTCTGCTCTGAGGTAGCTAGGTTTGTTATCTGTGTTGCTTTTCACATTTGCCTGGCCAGCAACACTATTGCCAGCCATGAAACTGCACTTGATTACATTTAAACACGGTGCACAGCATGAATATTTAATTAGCAATGCTGCTCACTGCCTATCACCATGCACACATGTAAACTCTGTGTAGGCTTCACATGAAGCCTACACAGAGTTTACTGAATCCCAGGGTTGATGTTAATTGTTCCTTTTAAACCTGGATACTCATACCCTCTAAGTTGTATCTGTTGCTCTGTTTCTTTCTTACTTATCCTATTCGTATAATAACCGTTCTTTCAAAAACTATTCACAATCATTTATACTCCCTCTCATAATAAAAAATAGGTCATCCACAAACCTTTTAAAAATATAATATTATTGAAAAAACTATTGAGAGGTAGAAATTTACTTTCCCACCACCCCAAGACTAGGCTAGCAAAAGTTGGTGCCACTGCAGACCCAAAAGCAATTCCTTTTGTTTATTTGTAATACTTTCCTTTAAGGAAGACCTCTATTCTATTAAAAGCAAAGATAGAAACAACACCTTATTTAAACATGTTTGTGTGTTTGGTAAGTACAAAAAGTTTTAATTTTTTTAAACTACAGCAGGTTCCAGAAGATATGAGGGGTGGTGATTATAAGACTAGAACAGGTAAGAAAGAAAAAGAGTGGCAGATAAAACTTAGAATTTATGAGTATCCAGGTTTAAATGAAACAATTAATATCAAATGTTTTTTAAAAGACAAGAGGCTGAAAATACAAAATACATTGTTCTGTTACCTTAGATTTATTTATTTTATTTTATTTAACATTTGTTTACCAGAAAAGTCCGACTTGGAACAAAGCCAGTTTTCAGCAAAGGCCGGGAGAGAAATGCTCCAGACGCATGTCTTTGAAACGTGGGAAGAAACTGAAGCTCCCAGAGCAAACCCACATGAACAAATTTAGGACATGCAGACTCCACACAAAAGGAACTCCAGCCAAGAATTAAACCAGAGAACCTCTTGCTGTGAGGCAACAATGCTACCGCTGCACCACTACGCCATCCGTACATGTATATTCTTTAACTAGGAATGCTATTTTTTAATTGTTTAACTGATAAGATATTTTGATTGGCTGGATTGTATTTTAAATTTGATGGGTTTTAAAGTTGTTGTATTTCTGATGAAGTCCTTGGTGGCAAAAGTGGAGAAATTCAAGCTATGTACGCTAAAATACTAGAAGTTCATTCCATTTCATTATAGTGGCATTTTCTTTTTGAGTTGGCATTTTACTACTCATTGGTACATTTTTTCTTTTCTTTTTTAAGTTGACATTACTACAGCTGTTATGGAAGGAACATGTAATCAAATGGCAACAGTGGCCATCAATGCATTGCCTCAAATAACAGACAGGAGTACACTGTTGTAGGGCTACCGTACATCCACACCTCAACAAAGCACATGTGGATGACAGCAACATTGACATGTGCAACCTTCATAGGGTCATAGGACATTATTAGCCTAACAGTAAACATCACATAAAATGTGAGCCATAATTATACCATGTACACAAAAATATATGTGTATATATATAAAATATATATGTGTGTGTGTGTGTGTGTGTGTGTGTGTGTGTGTGTATACATATGTATACATATATATATATATATATGGGTCTACTGAAAAAGATCCAAAATCCACTTGTTCAGAAATGAACAGTGGATTCTCGGTTATGCGAAAGTGCACTTCCGCGAAGAATGGTTCAACAAACCATTAAGGAACACAGGTACTGAAGCACACTACAGTGGGGAAAGGGAATTTGCATGTTTCCCCACTGTAGTGTGATCTCGGAGTTGGTATATTTAAGTAGAGGGGTGTGGGGGGGTCACATCCCCCACATGGGGGGGTGCAGGGAGGCTTGCCCCCCTGCAAAAACAATGTTAGTATGGTCTTTATTGGTTCATTGAACCGATGTTCGCAGAAGTGCACTTTCGCTTAAGTGCACTTTCGCATAAGCGCGGGTCTACTGTTTATATTTGAGTAAGTGAGTTTTTGAATATATACAGTAGACCCATATATATATATATATATATATATATATATATATATATATATATATATATATAGATTTTATATATATATATATATATATAAAAATATAATATATATTTTATATATATATATATATATATATATAGTAAGATAGTTGAGGTACATGCATATGTGTGTGTATGTGTTTGTATTACATACTGCCTCTGTCCATATGTGACATGTGCCCCATCCCATAAAATAATTAGCAATCACACATCCAGTGGTCTGGAGATGGCTTGCAGAGGGTCATGGAAAGGTTGTGCTACACAATGTGTGTAAGCATCTTTGAGATTATGACAGCCTCCAGGGTTCTGCAGAAACAATGTTATGTGAACAGATGGAAAAAGGGGATGCTGGATTCATGGGGCTATGTTAAAGATTCTCCTGAGTCACAGTCAAATTAAAAGAGATTCAAAAGATCGTATAATGACTGTAAATATACCACCAACCACACAGCAGTTGACAGGGTTCAGATTTGAACCTTAAGCATTTGTAGGTATACAAGCTGGATTCAATACAATGCAACTCTAGCATCACCACAGATGTTTGACTTTAATGATGTCACAGTGTACTTTATAGAAGATGACAGCGTCATTGTATACTGAGAAGATGATGTTTGGAAGAGTGTCTGACATAGATGTGGCATCACATCTCAGTGTAAAATTGTCTCCGCACTCATATTTGAATGAACACACACACAAGAGATTTGAACCGCAAACTATCTAGCTACAAATGCGAATGCAATATTGCCAGAGTACACTTTATAGGGGGGCATATTATCATTGTATTTCAAGAAGATGATATTTGGAGGAGTGGTTGAGGGGTCTTTATCACCAAATCGAAAAGTCATGTAATTGAATGGCATTTTACATCGAACTGCCATGTATTGAGGTGTTTATGGTGAGATCGTGGTACAGTGAAGATCAGAAAATTTGCCCTTTCCTCACTGTAGTGCAATCTCGGAGTTGGTATATATAATTAGTGGGGGATGTGGGGGGCACAACCCTCCACAAGAATGATTTCGATAAATGGCATTTTCAATGTAAATGCCATTAAATTATGGGGACTCGTGGTTGACAGAGCTGTGGACTCACATGCTGTTCTAAAATTGTCTCCAGACTGACAGTTGAATGAAAACACACAATCAAGTTGATTGTAGGAAGATTAGAACCCCTACCTATTTAGTTACTCAAGCTAGAAAACACAGTACTTAATGCTAGTGCCCCAGCACAATTATGGCTTTTATATTGTAAGAGAAGACTTTATTGCTGATGACATCATCATTGTATGTTGGGAAGGAGATGTTGGGAGGGCTGTAACAATTTGTTGTGTAGTCATGTACCAGTGGAAAAATTTGTTCTCATTTAGACTTGAGTGATGACATTAGGACATAGACTCATTTTTTCTAACTATGCACACACATACCATTACACATGCAGGCACACACAGAAGTTGACTGTTGTGCAATTTGAACAGCTACTTAACTAGTTAGTCCAGCTGCAAAAGACAGCACTTATGAATGTCTGCTATTTTTATTATCATAGTGGGCTTTAGAGGATAACATCATCATAATGTTGCAGGTAACATACACTGCTATGAGACTTGTGTGCAAAGTCTGGACTTCAGATCTGCTTTTGTAATCGCAATGTGCAAAAATTCTTTAAAAGTCGTCTTTTTAACCTAGATTAAATAAGCTATCATGAATGCATATTGCAGAATTGGGACATATGTGTATCTGTTTCTCATTATGCTGTTTACGTAACATACTCACGCACACACACACAGGAATTCAAGTGTTGTATGTGTGTTTATATTCTGATAAATTGATGTTCACATTACTAGATTTTTCAGACAATAATCAGCATGTTTTTATTAGTGATGACCAATGGCTAATGTCGGTATAAACCCATAACAATGTAATAATGCAATTGTGCTCTTTATTTCTGTAGTGTATTTTCACAATGGACCCATTACTCAAGCTATCATTTACAAGTACATTGCTGCAGGGCACACATGAGTCTGAATATGTGTTTCTTCAGTGAAAAACATTCTTCTTCCCTTGTTGTGTTTAAGAATGCCTTTTGATGAGATAAGATCATAACTGGGCAATAACTATAGTAATACATGCTCAACACCTGTTTACATAGTGCATCTCCGAGCAACTCATTTGCCTGAACGATGGCAAAGTCTTAGCACATGTGAGATTACAACTTTAACTTGATAATTTGTTAGGAATATATGTTTTGTGAGAAATAGTTGGCATACCATGCCATTCATACTTCAGCTTAAATTGGAAATGTTTTGTCATACTTTTATTATATGAAGTGCTGCTATTGCCTTCCTCGTTTGTGCAGAGCTAAGTGACAAGAAAAAGAGGTTCTTTGCTTAAATGGTAAAACTACAAAACTCCACATTTCAAGAATAATTAAAAAAAAATGCAGCATTTACTTGTGTCACCAGGACCAGTAGAAATAAAGAATAAAAATGTCTGAAACTAAAAGCCATTTATTATACATAAAAAGTAATAAAAAAATAAGAGCTTTTGTTCCTTATGTACTAAGGAATGTCATCAGAATCTTGGGATGTATAATTTCCTGTCTTCAAATAGTCTCAACTAAACAAGCAATTAATTTCCTTAATTAACACCATTCTAAGTCATGCCTATAAATGACTTCAAACCAAAGTTATATGTCACAATGTAAGAAACACTTAAAAAGTTCCAATTTATTCTAAAATGTTTAAATGTAAAATTATTAATTAATGTGATCAGTACTATAAGAAAAAATTCTTATAGCTTGTCAGCTCTTAAAATTAAGACACTGCTATTTTTTTTCCATTTCAGCCTGGGAAGTATGAAGCATGCAATAGTAGTTGCCAGTAAAGTTCTATATACTCTAAAACTGTTCCACATTTACCACAACTTTTCTTTTTTATCACTTTTTCTAAAATAAAAAAAAAACAATTTAATAAATTTTGGACAGTTAGCAGCATATTTACGTAAAGTATTCATGTCATTCTTTTGATGGCATGATTATGCTGATAAATACATTTTTTCAATCCAAGTTCTATTTTCCCTACATAGTAAACTGAACAAGAGAAGCAGAGTTCGACATATACCACTCTGTAACACACGTATATTTCCCTTTTGCAACAATTTCTCTGAGGTAATTAATAATCCCCGGGATTCATGAACCTTGCGCCAGGCGCACGCATAGCGTAGGCGCTACAACGCCAGATATGGCCGCCGAGCGATTCAGGTACAAATCCAATCCCACGTGCACTACCGGCGTGCGCCTGAGTTGCGCCACCTCCGGCGTAGGTATGTTAAACACCCCATGTGCGGTGTTGCACCATGCAAATGAAGGCATATAGCGATCCACGAAGTGGCGCAGGCGTAGCATATAGAACGCGGCAATGTAAACCAAAAAAAAACGGTTTACATATATCCAAACATGACATAGGAGTAACGGAAGGCTGTCAATGTCAGGTATCATACTGTTGCAATATGCCAATGGCGAAAGACACCGAGAATGTCAAAAGAAAACATGCACAAAATGTAAATAATGACATAAATGGTATGTCCGCAGAAACCACAGCAGAACCCCAGGACATGTCCGCGGAAGCTGCGAAACAATGAAATAATATGACAATGTCATAAAAGGGCAGTATAATACACATCAGCTTCACAGCCATAATACACCATAGTATGCATTGAAAGCCACAACCACGGCGCAAAGGTTGCCAAGGAGTGGCGGCAGTGTTCGGCGCCATAACTATGTATTAGTAGTCAATGCCATGCAAATGAGGCACATAATACTGAATCGCAAAACCCCCGCCGGCGTAAGGCTGCACCAAACGGCGCAGCGGTAATACACCGAGGAGTGGCCCAGAGGGAATACATGTCAACCGCAGAGGGGTGTGCCACTGTAGGAGGAAGCACATTGGAGCTCAGCAAACATAGGCTGTACAATGCACATCACAGCATCAGGACCGGCGTGTGGGGAAATAGTTGCGCTGAGAGCACACAATGCGCGCAGAGATGCATGTGCATGAGGATGACTACGTTCCCCTAACCCAGTCATGTGACGGCCGCCCCGTCAACAACAACGGATACAGGAAGGTGATGCGGAGAATATGAGGAAATGCGGAAGCAGTGTAATTGGAGTCGTAATGAGCAATCAACACCAATCAACCCACGAAGGGCAATTGGCGGCAGCTGACAACTTTGCATGCAGAAACCCGCAAAACGGGATAGGGGAGGCATATGAATGCAAAGAAAGTAGGGGAGGTAGCAGAATTCAAAGAGTGAAGAACCGACACAGCACAGCCAAGTAGAGAGGTAGCATAACGGCGGCGGTGGACAAAATGCATGATATGCCATGTCCCAGAGACGACACATGACAGGGCTCTGCAGGATGCAATCCAGGAAATAGTATGCGCAATGTGCAGAAACAGTAAGGTAAGGTCTAAAGCTAAACCAATGCAGGCAAGTGTAATGTAACACCAAAGGCAACAGCGTTGCAGTGCCAACGGTAAAACACGGAAGATAATCCACAGATACGGCCGCACAGACACACCCAATGACATCACCGGGTGTACAGCACAACAGTATAAAGTGTGAATGCACACAACACACAGCCGCGTATTCCCAAATGCCGCACTTTAGGTGTAAACACACGGGGAACTTTTAAAATGTATATGTTGGGTGCCGCCGTGGCCATGATACATCAGCATGTGTCAGAGACAGACGGAGTTGCGGAGGAGGGTGCCAACAACTACCGTAGGCCTCAGAGGAGAAGGAGAGTGTTCAGACCAAGGGTAACCTACCAGGGGCTACAAGACCTGGAGATAGTAGAGCGTTACAGGGTGGACAGGGACACGTTAGAGCAAATAGCGGAGCTGTGCCGGCCACACCTGAGAACAAGAAACAACAGAGGGGAGCCCATCCCAGTGGACACAAAGGTATGTGTAAGCTTGCAAATACTGGCTACAGGTACCTTTCAAAGGCCAACCGGGGATATAATGGGCATCTCACAGGCATCAGCATCCAGGGTACTACACCAGTTTCTGGATGCCATGTTACTTTATGCCCATGAGTATATATACTTCCCCAGATCTCAGGAGGAGTTGGCTAGCAATATGCGCCACTTCCACCGTGTGGCACAATACCCGGAGGTACTGGGTGCGATAGACTGTACGCACATACAAATCAAGTCACCACCTGGGGAGCAGGGTAGACGCTACATAAACCGCAAGGGATTCCCCTCCATCAATTGCCAGGTCATGTGCAATGCACAGGGCATTATCATGGATGTGTGTGCTGGCAGCCCTGGAAGCTACCACGACTCCCATATCTGGCATGCCTCACAGCTGTATCAGGTAATCACCAGGGGGGACATCACACAAGGCCACCTTGTGGGGGATGCTGGCTATGGACTGGAGCCGTGGATGATGACACCCATCAGAAATGCACACACACACATGCAAGAACACCATAATGAGGCACATGCACAAACCAGAATAATCATAGAGCGTGTGTTTGGGATGCTGAAATCACGGTTCCGGTGCTTGGATACATCCGGTGGAGCCCTGCAGTACTCTCCAGGCACATGTGCCCACATATTCATAGTATGTGCCATGCTACATAATATGATCCTGCGGAAACAGCTGCTGCAGGGACAGAATGGTGAAGGGCCACAAAGCCCTCCACAACTGCCAAGGCAAGCACAGGCATAGAGGGTTCAACACCAGGAACACACTGTGCCAGCCCCAGTAGGCAGACGGAGGCGTACCCAATATGCCTATGCCCTGGCAAAGAGGGAACGTATAGCACATACTCGGACAGCGTAGGCCCCATGGACTGACACCTCCCTACCTGCACACACAGTGAAATGGACGGCACACAAACATGGCCACCCATAATGTGTACCGTATGGGTGGTCCCATGTGTGACTCCAACATAGGCAGCACCCAAACACTGCACACCCAGCAGCCAGCGGAGCATGGAAAGCCAACACCTTAACCGTACGCGGGTCCTACAGCAGACGGCATTGCTGTATGCTGCCACGTTCGCCGCAAGGTGTATACATAGACATGTACATATGTGCATACACAGATATGGAGATAGATATCATTACACACATAGAAATATATGTACACATACACATATATAAAGTACAACAGGTAAGACAGGGAATCAGAGGGATGCAAGGTGACAGAGAAGTAAGACGCGATATCTGTACATAGGAAACATAGTGAACGACAACCTGAGTATCCGGGAGGGTTGACAGAACAGGAAATGCCACCCATGGAAAGGTCAACCTACCTAAATGCATAATCACGAGTCGGGATGATCGCCAGGCCACGGTACAGTAACAGTACATGTGTGGGTAATATTATGAGGATATGAGGGTGGAGGTAGACACCGCCGCCAGTGATGCAGGCAACGCAGGTACTGTGTGCAACCATCCCTGTGACAGCGGCAGTATGTGTATGTGTGCGGTGAGGGTGTCGTGTGTTCCGCTGTGCGAGTGTAATGTGTGTGCCACTGTAAAATGTGTATGTAGGTGCCATGTGACAGGCGGAGTGGAATAACATGTGTAGGCATACAGTATAGGAACCACAGGCGTATGTACAGCAGTACCCCCAAAGTAGTACTGAGAGCCCCTCCCTGGCTAGGTGCATGGCGACGTAAAACGATGCAAAGCGAAAATGTCCCAGAATGTACCACAGGAATATAGCCAACATGAAATGCAAAGGACGTATGTACAAATCATGACCGTATGTATGACACCGATATGTTAATTGCAAAACGATACATTGGCAACGTTACACAGCAATAGTCATGTACCGCGGAAATACGCATGTGCTACCCCGGCACCGATCGTGGCTACGTATCGGCCCGTAAACACCGCTGTGTGTTCTACGAGTGTCAAACAAGCAATCGCCACCCGAATAGGTGGCAACCGGTAGCATACAGGCCATCCCAAGTACAGGACCACAATGACTGTAAGTATCCGGGACAAAATGCCAAGGGATAGTCGGCACGCGTATGAACAACCGCAGATATACTACCGATGTGACGGAGGAATACATGCAGGAAGCACACATGCAGGCGATACCGACACCAGACGACATCAACACAACCTACACTCCTACAACAACAGACAGGTAACTGCCAGCTCCCCAGGCAGGGATGGAGCACACACACAAGCATACCGTGTATGTAGAAATGCAAGGCCCACAACTCGTACCTGTCACCCACAACCGCCGATATTCCCCATCGCACATATTAAAGGGATACAAGCCGCAATAGCAGCACAAACATACAGGCAGTCAATGACAGCGGCATAACCGCAACATCTCGCGTGGGAAACACTATCAGCAGCGGATGCATACCTGCATCCGTTGTTTAAAGGAATACAAGAGCTATGTTACACATCCGAATGCAAAACGCCATCGACAGACGCCGCCAGGACAGGGACACCCACATGTCGAACATAATACCATACCCAACACACACAATCCACGGCTAACACCACAGCGAAATGTACCTGACGCCACACATAGCGGCTGCAGTTACACATAACATAACACAATACAGACCATCTCCACGAAGGTAGTGCAAATAACCAATGCCCAGGCGAGGAATGAACCATGCCCTAGTTATGACGCGTACTGTACGAATGGAGTAGATGCACAGGTGATATGCGCACAAGTACACACCGAGGAACAGCTATTGGTGTGATGAACCCACATGTCGTAGGTGACGATGGATATACGGATGACTCCTAGGATATTCAAACCGTATGCTCATACCAAACCACAAATAAAAAACGGATCGAGTGAGAGACAACGCTATAGCGATACTCGCAACGGAAAACTGAAGGAAACACAGGAAAGGTATGTAGAACCCACGAGATGTACTGGTGTGTAACGCATGATGTGTATGATGAAGCTGCACTGTATGTGAATGGTGTTTGTAAGTAAGGATACTTGTCTATAAAGCAGAGAGTGGTGAAAGGTGGTTATGTAGTGCTATCCCACTGAGCATACCAATGACTGTGGACACCGTGTGCACAGCAGTGGGACATCATGTACACAGCCGGGATAACACAAGTGCTGTCACAGGGGAGCATAACACAGAACAATGCCACCACCCACGCTGATGCTGGCAGTGGATGTTCAACAAGGAAGTGCCACAGCAGGGGATAGGACATGTATGTATACTGTCACAGCACACATGTGTATGGGCATATACCGTCGATGTCATACGTAATGTGCGCTGGCGTGCGTATGCCCCGCAGTAGGGGTTACTATGTCAAGTATGTGTAATGTAAAGCTGTCATGGTGGATATGACAGACATCATACACAGTATCACAGGCATAGCATGCATAATGGAGGTATGGCCTAGTGTTATGTACACTAACAGGATATGTATGGCCTGTACATATGGGACAGAGTAGTATTAGAATAGCCAGCCAAAATGGAAGGAACACCAAGTAACCATGTCCAAACGATCTGTAGCAGGTGCAATGTGTGCAACAATGAAGTCCGGCAGGTCCATGTGTAAACACATGTGCAGTGTACACAGTAGTGTCACCTCCCCATGGTAGTGTCCACTGAACAGCAGAGGTGGATGTCAACTGCATGTCCACACAGTACTGCTGCTGTGGTGGTACCATGACTATGTGTCACCCTATCAGCAAGGGAGCTATCACATGAACAGTGCCACAGTGTGTCCCTGTGATATGTGCACAGGACCTACGTTCCACAGCAAGGTGTGTGTTGTGTCTGCGGAAGAAACACAGAAGCCCAGGCCATGCAATGTGGCATGTGTGCACATATGCAGGAGTGCTCCATTCACCCCGCCCACTGCAATTGCCATGTATGAGTACTACATGCATCACTAATGCGGAGGACATGGCCCATGTCAGAGTAGATGACACCCCTGTGTATGTGGTATGCAGATGAGTACAGATGTGTTCCCCATCTGTCATCCGCATATGTAAACTGTCCGAGCCTGGTACACATCATGGCATGATAATGCCGTGCCATGTAAAGTCGTAGCTGTTGTGGAAGGTACACCACGAATGTGTTATTGTAACCCTGCCCGTGTGTAGATGTGTGTATGGCACAGGTACAATGGCTACCTATGTACCAGCAACACACACAGTACAGATATGTGTAGCCCTGCGGATGTCTACCCATGCCACACTGGAATATGGCAACCACAGCACCATGTGGGGCATGTGTGTGTACAGCAACCATGTACAATGTGATATGCATGTATGGGGACAGTATCCATGTGATACCCAGTGGATGACTGTTGCTATGCAAAGGTGATGTGCATGCACCATGTGTGATGTATCCTGACGCAATGACATCCACACGATGTATCTGCCACACCGACACCTGTACGGTTGTTATCAGTATGAGCTGGTGGAGCTACAATGGTGCCAGGTATGTAGATGTGTGATATCTAGGCATGGACAGTACTCTGTGACAGCATGTTGTGTATGTAAGCAAATAGTGAACATGAGGGGCCACATGACTGAGGACTGTGTAATGCCACATGTACCTGACATGTAGTAGGTAGCATGATATGCTTGCACCACTGTGTGTCCTGTCCAGGATTCATATAGCTTAACATCCTGAGACACAGGGTATGATGTGATGGTGGATGTATACATTGCTAATACCAGAATGTGGAATGGTGCTGAAGGGCAATGTGGGGACAATGTCTGATCTGTTACCCTGTGTACCACACCAACCACCCATGCAATGGTATGACAGGTGGCCAGCATGTATATGTGGCGTGCTGTGGCACACAGAGGCCCAACAAGGGTGCCAGTAAAGGCATGGAGGTCATCAATGAGTGTGTGAAGCACGGATGTGAGGACGTGCCCCAGTGCCATACTGAATGGTCCAGTCATGGGTGTACGAATGCAGTCCCACATGTGCAATGCAGTACCACCCATGTGTAGTGCGATAGATGCGGTAGTGTGGTGGTCAAGGTACACAACGTCCAAGAACAGGCTAGCAGTTAATTCAGTGGGCTGCTGTGGAGACACATACCAAACAGGTTGGCGGGACATAACAGCTAGGGGGATTGAAAGGTGACATTGGGACAGTGTCTTAGGACATAACGTGTGCATGGCAGTACCATGTATGTGTCCACAGGGACACTGCGATGTCCATGTATGGATTGCAACCCTGTAGTGAGTGAGAGTGTGTATTGTTGGTAGGTACACCATTGCCTGGCATGTTGCCAACATCATCTCAGTCAGCAATGCCTGGGTGACTGTTGTACGCTACATCGAATGTGGATGTCGCCAAACAACACAGAGATACCACCACACTGCCTGAGGGCCCACACTGCAATGTGTGGCAGTCATGTGTTGGTAGCTAGCCTTGGAGCATGTGATGGACCACGAGGACCCACCATGGCTGTCAAGTGATGCACCCCACACATGTGAATATACCCACCGTGCAACAGCCTGCACATGTGCCCACACAGCAGATGTGCATGGAACATGACTACCACCGTGGCGTCTGTGAAAAGGCCAGTACTGCCATGTGTCTGTGTGGAATAGCATGGTCCCTACCATTGCGTGCATGCTGCGGAAGTGCACTGTGATATGTGTCAGCATAGTCACGTACACTGTCCATCTGCCGGGGTGCCATGCCATTAACCACCCCCGTCAGCAGATGTCAGTAGTACCGGCTGTAGAGCACATGTACCATGTATGCTGCGATGGGTGTGTGTCCAGGGTGTGGCTATCAGGGCTGTGAAGCATATATGTTCATCTACCAGATGGGGGATATCCCCAGGTTTAACACAGCAGACACATGGAGGTATGGTGCATGCCGAGGGTAGTGTAGGTATGGTATGTGTTGTGTAATGTGTCACCCAGCTAGGTGGAGTGCATGGCCAAGCATGTGTGGGTACATGGGAGTCCATACTAGGGAAGTGTGGGTTGCTGTCAGCACATGGCAGTAGCAGCTGTCCGAGATGCAATGTACAGTATGACAACACAGCCAGCATGTAACCTGTGGTGTACAGTGTACTCTCTGGTGCGTGTTACAATGTGTCTAGTGGTCACAAACATGGGTATCCGAACATGGAGTACCTACGTTGCATTGTGTTCGGAAAATGTACAGTATGTGTGTAAAACATTGTGTGATGTGGGATCCCCTCACCTGTGTGTGTTGCAGTCCAGGTATGTGCCTGGGAGGTATGATCCGTGTACAATCTGGACTGGCAGGTGTGCTGTGCAGAGCATGGAGGCAGGCCCAGGCACCACAGATAAATGTCAGGCGTGCACTAGTGTGCATGCCTTGCTTGTGTGCAGCACAGTGGAAGGGGCAAGCATTGTCCCACATTACTGCATGCCGTGCCTGCCTGTTACAGCCCTGCTGGAAACAGACATGTGACACCGCCGCAGAGGCAGCATAGCATGTGAAGATGTACATGTGGGCTCCACACCCTAGGCAGATGTCCGCAGGTCATGTGTGCCACAGTAGTGTGGTCGACCATGACTGTCATACTGGTCAGATACCACATGCCTGTATAAGTACAGTATGAGCATAGTCAACAGTCGCAGTGACAGAGTAGGCCAATGTGCAGTATCCCTGTGTGCAGACCACTGCCTACTGTACACCTGGCTAGACACACACCGGGGTGAATATACCTTTGAGCCATCACATGTCCCACTCCACGTAGCCTGTACAATGCCATCACAGGGTGGTCACAATAACGTGTGGTAAGACAGACATGTTGTACCAGGTGATGTGTCATGTGTGCATATGTTGAGTTGCACAGCCGTTCACACGTCTGCAACATATTGGTGCATGATGTATAGTGTAACATGATGTGTGGAACTGCACCGTGATCCACAACACGGTCATCTGAGACAGGTGTGTTGTGAATGGTGTAACCCATGGTCACACGGGATATACACTGGTGCTGTTGGCTGCCATGCTGGGGGCCACCAGTGGTGCCTGCAGTGGTCATACAGACATACTGCACACAGTGTTCTGGCAGGAATGTCCATTGTTGTGGATGATGTGTTGCTACGTGAAGGTAGGTGTGTGTTGTGAATGTTACACATCCAGATGTGACCATCAGGCGCAGTCATGGTCGTCGACAGCATCACACACATCCACAGCGGTCAGAACCCTGTCCCCAGAATGGGTGTCAGCCACCCTTGTACTGTGTGACGTATGTGCAGATGGCAGAACACCTCCCACTGTCTGGATAACAGTGTCAGCTAGGATGGCTACGTGATGGCTGGAATACGCGATAATGTACAATGCTGGTATCCCAATGAAGTACCTGGAATCACACACAGTACGCCATGGCTGCCATGTAAACCATGTACAACAATGACTGTGTGACAGACACAAACAATGCGTAGACATGTTGAACATGCACACATGAGAACACCCAATGAGGTATGTTGCACATATCGATGTACAACTGTCATCTATGGCCATAGCATGGATGCAGACGAATATGCCCCACAGGCAGTACCACGCCATGTAGGTAGGGGGGCATTCCACGTGTACATGTGACAGTTGCTGTACCGCCACATGTCCTGCATAGCCGTCATGTAGGGGTAGCAGTGGTACGTGACTGTTGGACATGCCTGTACATTTGGCCATGTCCCACAGGATATGTGTTACGCGTGTACAACATGTGTTGTGCCGTCATCAAGCTGTGAAGTGTACGGCTGCCAGTGTACCTGTGTGACATGTTCTGCGATGGGTGCAAAGGCACGCAGTACTGCATTGCATGCCCACATGCCCCACACAGGTGCATAGCCTGAACATATAATACAAAGAGGGTGTTGGATGATAGCAACTCACAAGGGGAGATGGGTACGGGTGGCAACCCACTACCACCTGTTCGGGTATGGTGTGCATGTCTATGACACATTAGCACCTGAGAAGCTAGCAGTACAGCAGTACAGGGTTGCATGCATATATGTTCACCAATACCCCTGTGTGTCCCACCACTGGCCCGTGGACAGACAGACACCAACATAATGTGCAGATGTGATATGTGCACAGCACATCACTGATGGCTACTGTAGAACAGGCTTACTGTGTAGACATGTGCACAGTAGGTCTGCGCCAGCCACACTCAAACACGTTATGTGCCGAACCACACCAATAGTCTAGCCCATGCCACAGACAGATGTGCACGCATCTGTGTATGCACGTCTGGGAATGTCTCCGGCATAGCAGTATAGCTGTGTCAGTGTTGCGAACAACATACTGAATGGGTTGTATGTGTGAGGGGTGCATCATACGTGTATGGTCAGATCGACGTTACCATCAGTGCCCCTGCTATGTGAACATCCCTGTCCCCATACATGGATACCTATGCTGTGCCCAACACCAGGTTACCCGTGGGAGGTATGGCGCTGTGCGGTGCACCAGCTGACATGAGGGTGGCAGCAGGCACTGGATGTAGACATATGTGGTACCCATGTCAGGCCAGGCAACCATCCATGTGCACGGGATAGCAGTGTGTGGGCACATACAGCACTGTGTTGAACAATATCGCAGCACATAGCACCTGTCAGGATTAATGTGTATGCATGGATGTGCAATACCTGCATGCACCAGACACACCCCCACCAAGCAGTGTGCAGCCTACCTTGCAGAAGGCCAGTGTCCACACCATGATGATAGACATGTGTAATGTCCATATACACATAGCAATGACATATGGAATGGACAGCCACCCTGCCAATATCAGTACCCCCCAGGTGGGTCACATTTCAGTGCCATGTATGTGACATACCCTGCCATACCATGCAGCCCTGCCAAGCAAGGCTGCACGTGCTATCACAGTCCTACATGGTGCGATGGACAAAAGGCACTTTCACTATCAACCATCCACAGCAGTAATGTGGCAGTGATGCACCCTGTGGTGTTACAGGTGCTGTGTGTTGCTGTGGACAACGTGCGTGCGCAACTGCTATGCATGGCCTTTCCTGCCAATGTCACATGGTTACACATTGTCCCATGTGTATCACATGTGCAACACAGGTGAGCTGTGGCAGGTTGGCCAACACCCGTACAGTGCTGTGTGGATGTACATGGCACAACACATGCATGTACAGGTGCCCATGTGTATGTGTGCAGTGCCACCGCTGATGTTCATAATGGCCGCGTACGGGATGCCTAGTCACATATACACAGCATCCAGGTGAACAGTAGAACTGATGTCACATGGGGACCTGTGCCAACTGATATGGACACAGGTGCAGGCAGGTAGACATGTCCACAGCAGGCTAACATCAACATGGTGCGTGTACAGTGTGATGAGGTGACACACAGATATGATATGAGACCCACTGCTCAATGGTGTGATGGCAACACATCGGCTGTGTCACTGCCATGATGCATCGCAGAGATTACTGTGCAGATGTTGTACATGTCATAGGAATGTATATCCAGCAGTATGCCAGTACAGCAGTGTAAATGTGACCTGTCAACATTATTATGTCTTACAGATAATGCCATGTTCCCAGCTGCCTGCCTTCAGCCGACTGAAGGATGAAGTGATTATACCGTTGCTCCACGACAACTATGACATACTATTCAGCCATGTGCCACTACAGGCACAGCAGCGTGATGACGTGTGGCAGGATTTGCGCAGGAGGGTGAACAACGTGGGCGGCCACAACCGCACCTACCAGCAGATCCGCAGACACTGCACAGACCTAATTCGGCACGCGAAACAGCGTGCCGCCGCAATCGCCAGACAACTAGGTGGGACAGGTGGTGGGCCACCAACCCAGCCCCCACTCACACACACGGAGGAGCTCCTGGCCAGTCTGGGGACACCCAGGGAACAACATGCAGAAACCCTCGCTGCCATCGTGGAGGTGGGTGTCTCCCAACCAACGAGCCTGGAGCTGCCTGGTAAGTCAGTCTTGCATGTTTGTATGATAACTGACGTAGGTGTGGGTGTCATAGTACACCACATAATGTAGCAACACACGCCAGGTATATGGCCACACTAGCTGCATACTACAGTATGCTACGTTGTGTTTGCAGACATGTGCATAGCACATGCTAACACAGGTACATGATGTGACATGCACAGTGCTTACCGTGGCGATAGTAATGGCTAATGTGTATACTGTTGTGTTGCCCCTATACAGGTACCTCTGGCGTGTCGCACAGACATGGGTCTGTCGCAGGTGAGACTGTTGCTAGTAATAGGCATGATACGGTGCATAGATATTCCCCATGTGTCCAGGTATGACATGCACACCTGGGTCTGCCCCAGTCACGGTATACAGGTTGCACCACCGACACACGCCACCCATGTACAGTAGATACAACCGTTAGTATAGACCGGCATGACACCACATAACCCATCGGTGTGATATGTGCAGTCAGCTATGCATACAATGGTGTAGGTGTTCCACAATGGCTGCATGTGTAGTATGCATCGGTATGCCTTTGCGGTACGCACACAGTACCACATAGTGAGCTGTGATCTGGCCAGCACACAGGTGTTACCACTGTGACCTATGCCCCTGCATTGGGTGCACACGTTGTGACATGGCACATGACATGTCCCATGCACGTGGTGGTCTGTCCGCAACATTGTCTCACCATGACATGACCTACGCATGACATAGCAGACATCCGCAATGTCTGCATAGCCTTCGGGAATGTGACACCTCAGACTAGTATGGGTGTATGTCACATGGGCCACCACAGGGATGTGTACACGATGCCCATCACACACAATTGTCCATGAACCAGTCAAACATGGCCATGGGTGATACCTACAGGCATGTTGCCACACAGTACATCCGCAGTGGGTAGTCACCATTGCACCCTGTCCACACATAGTGCGGTCATAGCTGTAGTGGACCCCCTGGACATCTGATGTGGTACACCAGACAAATGAAATGCCTGTCTGCAGCCATTAGAGGTACCACCAATGTCTACCATATACGTGCTGTGGAACAGCATGACTGAGTTGCAGACATGGCAATGCAATGCGTCCAGGTTACGCATCTCACAGAAACATACCTGTGTCCTGCTGCCGTGCAGTGGCACAGTGGCCGTACTCCCCACTGTACAGCTATGTACACAGCTCACACCAACCACACCTGCACAGACATCCTTGTTACACATGCATTCTATCTGTAGCCTGTACACATAACACTGCACTGTGACATCCGTTATGATGTGGTGCATGTGGTGGGACACCATTGTCACATGTCCACATGATACCGCACATGTTTGCGGTTTACATGACATAGGGATGCCAGCCATGTGTACTGTTAACCCGCCCGTGGCCACACGGTGTATCACGGTGATGCATGCAAACTACCATGAATGTGTGTACTGCAAGCCTACTAAAAGACACCTGCTTGATGTAGTGTGCACTCCAGGGCAGTATGCATACTACCACTATTAATGTCTGGGCTGCATTCACTGGGCTGTGGTGTGGGAATGCTGCATGCCACCTGCAATATCACATGCATGATGTGTCTGCATGTGTGTCTGTCTGCGTGTGTATGTCAGCGTGTGTGTGTCCACATGTGTGTGTGTGTGTCTGTGTGTGTGTCTGCGTGTGTGTGTGTGTCTGCGTGTGTGTCTACGTGTGTGTAATGTAACTTACGGTATGTCTTTGTATTCACAGGTGCTGTAGGTGCGTTCCCCTTCTGTGGTCCATCTGATGCTAGTGTCCCCACAGATACTAGCGGTGATGACCATGTGCATGAGGCACAGGCAGGGTCGTCACGGGCAGAAGCTGTGCCATTGGATAACATCCCACCTATGTCCCCTTCATCCCCACACACAGTTCAGATGCCGACACATACCACATCACCGTTGCCCATAGAGGAAGGACAGTCAGTGTCTGTTGGCACCGAGCAGGAATGTGTGGTGGCTGCAGAAGGTGCGGGTACACACCATGTTGCCAGTGTAATGACTGGTGATGTGCCACACAGGCATGTGGCTGGTGCTGCTCGTAGGAGGAGCACTGGTAGACATGCACCTGCCGTACAGGGTGCAGCAGCTGGTATCACCAGACGCATATTTCAGACTGTAATGGCGGCACAGGCACGTGCCGAACAGCAGAACCAAGAAGGGCAGAGGCTGCAGAGGGCCGCAATCCGTTCCTTAAATGAGAACATCCAGTCATTGGCGAATGCTCAACAGCAGCTTGCCAATGTTCTGGATAGGAGATTAGGTGAGATGGTTGGAATCCTCGACCGAGGCATGTCAATCCGCGAGTGTGAGCTGTCTGTGCTGGAACACCTGGTAGGGGTGAGACGTAGGACATGTGGCCGTAGGCCAGCAACACCACCTAGTGCAGGTTGACGTGTGCGTGCCACCTCTCATGCCCACTCACACAGTGCTGGTAGCAGCAGCAGTGCAGCTGGTGCTACACCAACCACACCAGGACACAGCAGGCCACGTGGACGTGACCCTGGATGGTCCCAGCGTGGACACGGTTCCAGTGGACATGTGTCATCGGAGAGTGGCCACTCCATACCTCCACCCGGTAGTGCCCGTGCGACCCCAGGTAGGCACGGTCGCGTGTACATGGCGGACACAGTGAGCCGTACAACCTGCACTGTACAGTCTGGGGCTGCCAAGTATACCCCGTGTAGGCATCACAGAAGGCTGAACTGTGTACACACATACCCACACACAGCAGACACAACTGTAGGGCTCCACCACATCCACATGCATTCTGCACAGTCATGCCCAGTAAATGCACAGGCCCTTACACACACACATGATGTCATCCATTGGTACAGCCTATGCCCCTGGCACACATATCACCCTGTGCATATGATGAAGCCTCTGCCGCAGCACCATGATCCACACCATCGGTGCACGGTTATGCAAACATATTCTGATGCACAGGGTGGACAAGATAGTGAGAGGTGTATGTGATACCTGTGTCCGCATAGTACGTGACGTGTATGTTGCAGTGGTTGTGTATGACAGGTGACAGGTGCGTATGTGACGTGGGTCGTGCACAGACATCATGCAGCAGACATACCATGTAGTGCAGGTGCAGCATACATTGCTCTGTGTACACGGTATGCGTGGCAGTTACATGTGTAGCACCATGCTGGTTCAGTTAACCTGTATGCCAATTATGGTGTACTTGCATGTGCCTACTGTGAGCACTGTTACCAGTCCCCCACGTGTAGCTGTGGGGTACCCACAGGCACATCTGGCAATATCAGCATACCACAGGTACCCGCAACCTGCATGGACCCCTGCATAGGTACATAGGCGCACATGTACATACCAGGCTATGTGCCCTACGGCATGTGTAAGCCTAGCCAGAGTGTGTGTGGCTGTTAACACCCCTTAGGATGAGGATACCACATCCATCGGTCCACTGTCCCTCTGTCCAGCAGTGACACAGACACGATGCTTGGCGCATACCTATGATCACACATCCACACGTCATGATTACTCTTGGACAAAGTCAGTCAGGGGCTCTGCTTCACATGGGCTGGGAATCCTTTCCATGTTGTAGGGGGTCTCTGGGCATTGACCCTGTTCCCCCAGCACATCCTATTTATGTTCGTGTTGAGGTTTCTGTCAGTTGCTTCTGTGCCCGTGTTTGCTTGGAGCCTAGGAGGTGGAACATGTCCATGTCACCCAGGTTGGACATGGCCGTGTATGTCAGGCACAGATCACCACAGAGCAGACGTGCTGGGAAGGTATACAGCCGGAGTCCCCTTGTTCGGGCAGCGTGTGACACATGTCTCAGCACCTTCATCCCTGTGTTGTGGAACATTTGTGGTCCTTCCGAGTGCTGCAGGTGTCAGGTTAGGTACATCCCAGATGTGGCATTGTACGCAATCATTGGTCTGATGTGTGAAGTGTACAGAGGTACAATGAACTCCCCTGATGTGGATGTGATTCTGTCCTGACCAGGTGGCCACAGTGGAATGTCTTCCCAACCACATTGGCATTGTGAGTGTCAACAGAGGTTACCGACAGGTGTGGTACTCATGTCCCTGAACACGTCCACCATGTTGAATGGATTACCACCTACATGTTATGTCGGGCTGAACATGTCCTTCCCACTGGGTAGGTCTGCACCTTCCCTGGCATGTAGCATCAGGCCATGGCTCTGGCACCAGTTATCCATTCCTATGAGGCCCCAGGTGGATGTCCGTGTCAGATGGGGTGTTGAGTATGGTGGCCGGTGTGCAGTCATCTGCATACCTTGTCTGCCACAATCCCCCTATGTTTGCATGCACATTGGAAGGTTGAATGCCGAACAGGAGGGGGCCCAGGACTGAGCCCTGTGGGCCTCCACTGGAGACCAGCTTGGAGTCTGAAATGGCACCGGGAACACGAACCCTGTGTGGTGTGTCCTCCATCCAGTTGGCAAACCATCGTGTGACATATGTCTCCACATGTACGCTGGCGAGCCTTTCCATGAGTCCCACGTGGAGTGTGGTTTGAACGCTCCCGCCAGGTCATGGTAGTCTGTGCAAACCGACATACCCCCATCAATGGCCTTAGTGACCCCTCCAGACAGGTCGAGCAGGTTTGGGAGGCAGGATCTGCCCTTGACTAAGTCGATGTGGGTATGTTCCGGTATTGGCTGTACACCACTGTCTGTATGTATGGGCCCCAGTATGGACCTCCCCACAGCTTTGCAGACAAGGCTTGTCAAGCTGATAGGGCAGGAATGTCTACAGTCCATAAGAGCACTACCCTGGCGTACTGGGACCACAGCTGCCGTATGCTATCCAGCGGGGACCTAGCCCGTAGTAAGCCTAAGATGACATAGCGGCCTTATGTGTGGGGTGAGGGCCTCAATGAGGTTGAGTAGCACACAGCCAGGGACACCATCTGGGCCCATTGGTGCTGTGTTCACCGCTTAACAGATATCAGATCACTCCTGGGCATACGGGATGTTTGGGAGGCTAGACTCTGGTGGGATGGATCGTCCCTCTTGGGGGTAGATGTATGCATGGAACATGTCCGCTGGTTTGCTGACAATGTCTGTGGGTTCAGTGGTCATGGTACCATTCTGGAGTAATTCCGGGCATGACTGTGCGCTCCCACCCATGTCCCTACCACAGCTAAGGAAGGCCCTATGGTTGTCTCCTGTGCCCTCTGCAGTACTACTCCCACAAGCAGCCTTGGATGATTGTATGTGTGATCGTATGTTAACGCCGGTATTAATCTGTGATGCCTTCCCTGGTACTGATATTGCTCTGTCATGTAATAGCTCCAACTGTTGTTGTACAGTTTGTCAATGGCTGGGGTCCACCAGACCATGTGCCTGCCTTCGGTGGACAAGGTCCTGATGTTATCATGATCGCTTGGTGCAGACATCCCTGGGGGTGCTCAGAGAAGGCATTTGTAAGGGTTTCAGCAGTGTGGCCTGTGTTTACCACTGGCATGGAGGCCTTGTAGGGTACCACACCGGTCGTATGACATGTGTGGTTCGCTGTGGAGAGGTCGTCATCTAGGTCTCCCATGCCGGTGTTGGGTGCAGGATGTGGATTACCAGTGGATCCACTATACAGTCTGACATCACCATTGAGGGATGTACATCCTGTGTGGAGCATATCCTCCCCATGTGTGATGATCAGAACTGGTATACGTCCCCCCTAGTGGGTATGGTGCATGGGTGTTCCACAGCAGTCAGGTGTATGAACACCTGGGACCTTTGGCGTAGGGCGTTGTGTCCTGGGTAATGTTCTCGGTCTATGTATGGGTGGTTGATGTCACCCAATACGACGGTGTTGTGAGAGCATGCACACTCACCAGTGCCCTCAGGACGGCTGTGCAGGTATCCTGGGTTTGGGAGGGTGGTCTGTAGCATGCAACAAACTGTCGGGCAGTCCTAACCATGGTGAATTGCACCTGGATATTCCCCGCAGCTGCGTGCATCTCTGCCAACATGGAGGTGTGTGTATCCGTCATGGAAATGGGGACTCCCCCTCCTTCTGCGTTATGTCCGGGTTATGGTCCTGAACGCGTGATATGGGGTATGACCCGACAGTGCTTGGGTGCTCTCAGCAGCCCTGACCAATGTTCCAGTCACAGCACTGACATCGATGTCCTCCATACTGAGGAGGGCATTTGAGGGTGTGCAGCTTGGCTGTAGACCACTGGCAGTGACCTGTATTATCCTGTGTGTTCTCCAGGCTTGTGGTGTGGGGTGGTAGGTTTATCATTCGAGCCGTGCCTGCGGTGAGCACTGTGGGGGTGGCAGGTGCCTTCGCCAAACCCTTGTAGACCAGGGGCGACAGCTGCCAGCCATACCATGCGAAGGGGCGTGGCGTGCCAAGCATGTCATCCCAGGTAAGAGGAATCGGATCCCCTCAGACTGACACGGTAACCAGGACATTATCAAGGGTGACCACATTGAGCCAGTGTAGTGGCATCATACTTGATGAGGGCGGGATACTGCCCAGGGTCAGGGACATGCCGGCCTGGCCTACACAATCTGACTGGCCCTCTATGTCTCCTGTAATGTATCCCAGGGTGGTATGCCACCAGACGTTGACACCAGCATGGGCAATGACCGCGTCATACCTGTACATGCTGCGGAGTGACCTGAGTCGTGTGTTATGTGGCGTATTCCAGCCCGGCAGGCAGCCTACTGTGATCATTCCCTTGTTCAGTATGGTGGGTGGGACGTCGGTGTGTCTGGCAGTGGCGTCACCCATTACAGGTGTGTCTGGCAGTGTGTGTGTCGCCTTTGGGGCTCTGCCGGGTTAGCACACTGATGTTGAGAACTATGTGTTGCATGTCCTATGTCCTGTGGAGGCAGTAGCTTGTGTGTCTGCTTCAGAGGGCTCGGTAGGTTTGCAACATGTCCTACAGTGCCTCCAGGTATGTCGTAGTGTGTTCATGTGTTTGATTGGCATTTGCGATAGTCACATGTGACACTGGGTATGTGGTGTGCATTGTGTCCTTCCCCTCCCGCGTGGTCTTGCTGGTCATGGTTGGAGAGAGCACAGCCCCCTGTCTGGCTATATAGTTGTGTCTGTCACATGTATTATGTTCATTGGGGGAGGTGCGGCTTGTCCGTGTCCATGAGGCACCTGTAACAGTGGCCAGGATGCCCAGATTCACCATCTGAACAGGAGAGGTCGCTAGCAATTGACCCGTCGACATGCCAGAGGATGTGAATGCATTTGCTGTGTAGCCGGGTCAGAAGGCACCTATAGGGAATTGGGCACACAAGGGGATTCTAGGACAGTGTAGTACTCCATTTAGTATACATGTACTTTATCTATGTGGGAATACTATGGGAGCAGGTGCAAAGCATTTGTGATGTAGAGAACAGACAGTCGGGATTGCAAGAAGAGAGGTCATACACATAGACCTGCGGAGCACGGGCGGATACAGTGTAACGTTGCTTACACGGTACATGACGCACATGTCCACACATATACTGCACCTGACGCCTGTGGTCGGTGCCACAGGCTATGGTGGACAGAGACATCACATACATGGCATGACACAGTACAGGTATGGTGACATTCTGCAGGTGTCGTACGCAGTGTGCTGGCTACTGACCTCAGGTGTCACCTGTCAGCTGTGGAGGACAGTGTTCGACAGTCGGCTGCTGTTCGGTATAGGAATATTCCCGCATTCGCGCGTACACCTCTATGGCACACACACCATTGTGTGCAGATGGGGACACCTGTCTGTGTGGTCGGCACCCTCATAAGACAATGCACCCGGCGCCATGTCACAGGGGTGGTCTTGCACAGGTGGCCAGTAAGGCTCACAGGTGTGGGAATGACAGGACTGTACAATGCAGCACCACTACGGGATGGTCACCCTGTGTGGTCAGTGTCCAGTCACAACACCATATCTGCATACACCCTCTCAACAGGCAGCAGACATACACACATGTCGACACACTGACATGGTGGTGGCCACACATGTCTACGGAGGGATGGCGTGTTGCATGTACCACACCATCCACATCGGTGCACCCCACACTGAGGTAGGTACAGAGCTCTACCATGGTGTACAGTGATGTGTGGCACGTGGCACATAGTTCCCCCGATCTGTGGCATACATGGGCACACATTCCTGCACACATGTTGGTGCTAGGAATGCCACACGCGCTACATGGGATTTGTGCAGGCGTGCAGCGGTATGTGGTGCATCCTGCGTACTACCACTGTATCCGGCAGCTGTGCCAATATCTGCACTTGGGTGGTGGTAGGGTTACAGTGGCAATGTGACATATGGTCGAACCCGCATGGCCGATGGGTATGCATCATGGCAGCGCTGTCATGTAAAGGCGACATAGCAGACTGTATGCACATGGCAGGGTAGGGCGGTGTGTGACACACCTGTGACCAGCACCTGCACACATGCATGTGGACAGGTGTTTAAACAAATGGTGTACACACAGACTGCCATGCGTGCTGTTACTATGCCACCATATGACGGCCCCATGATGGGTATGCATGTGGGAGGGTTGCATCTGTGTTACGGACACCAGACACGGCCCCTGCACGGCTGCACCATGCACAGTACACGTGTCATATGTATCCCCTGTTGCCATGTGTGTATGCATTGCTACGTTGTCACATGTGTGTCAACATGCATGGAACATGGACTGTGGTTTGGTATCACAGCTGTCACAGGCAAACTGTACAAGGGTATGTGTCCCTGTGTACACCGCCACACCCTGTAGGGGGTGCATACCACAGACATGTGTCCGCCTTCCCTTCGTGTGTGTATTACCGCGTACGCCTGTGTCATGCATGTGGTACATCACAGGCTTCGTATGTGTCCTGCGTGCTGTCCATGCACACAGCCTGGAAACCACATATGTGACATATCTGGACATTGTTTCACTGTGGTACAGCTGCAGTCGTGTGTCATACCTGTGTCAGGCCCGTGGCATGTGTGGAGCACGCCTGTCCGTGTATATACGTGCGGGTGGACTACATCACACCTGTGGGATCATTGATAGTACATGTGTACTCTGCACGGCGGACGTACACCGCCACATAGTCTTCTGGACATATGTCACATGCAGTTTCTGGACCGTGAGGCATACTGCTGCTCCGATGACATGGTGCTGGCATAGCAACTACAGTGTTCATGTCGGTGTGTACATGTTCAGCCTGCACCCGTGGCGCCTGTGCTGTCATCTGTGTGTGTACGTGTGACTGCATGTGTGTCCACCCTGCGTGTGTGTACGGGTTTACCTGGCCGTGACTTGCGGTGTGTGCACTCTGTCTGCATGCCGGACGGTGCGTAGCACATACTACGTGTGTGAGCATGGCCGGGTCACTGTTGTGTGGCTGGACACACACGACGGTCCACAGTCTGCCACGCATGCCGTCGCCCCATGTGTATGCATGTCTGCACTGTGCCGATTCTAAGTGTCTGAGCATGCCCAGTACGCAGCTGTGTAGATGGATGCACAGTACAGTGCACACCGCGCCCGACTGCATTGATACCCCGGGTGCATGCCTGTTTCCCCGCCAACTGCCACGTCTGTGGCATGGCCGGGTTGCTGTTGTGTGGCTGGACACACACGACGGTCCACAGTCTGCCTCCCATGCCATCGCACCATGTGTATGCATGTCTGCACTGTGCCGATTCTAAGTGTCTGAGCATGCCCAGTAAGCAGCTGTGTAGATGGACACACAGTACAGTGCACACCGGCGACTGCGTTGATACCCCGTGAGCATGTCTGTCTCCCCTTTCCAACCGCTAGGTGTGAGAGCCATGGCCAGTACACCTGTCGGGGGTACACATGACAGTCGGCACCGATGTCTGCTACTAGGCGTGTAGCCATGGCCAATGACATCCTGCATAGCCATGGTGACCATCCAGGTGACTCATATGTGGCTGTCATGCCACATTGCCTGCCTACATCCTGCACACCGGATGCCCTCTCATAGGGTATACTGTCATGTGGTGCATCCCGTATTCATGTCGTGATGTACTGCTCCGTAGTTATTTGGTATTCCTGACTGCAGCACTACCGTGTTACTGTACAGCCACCTTGGGATGGTAACAGGCTGTGTGACTGCGCACTCTGTCTTCATTCCCTATCGGCCGCATTGCCTCTGCAGATGATACCACCCACCTAGGGGTATGCCTCCTGACAGTGCTGTGCTCAGTAATCCCGGTAGCGCGTTCTGTAAATGCTGCATGCTGTAGTGAGTTCACGTAGGTAGGCGTAGGTTCGACTCTCGGTCCTTTCCTGTGTGTGTGTGTGTGTGTGTGTGTGTGTGTGTGTGTGTGTGTGTGTGTTTCCAGCTGCCTCTGCAGATGAACATGCTTTTAGACGCTTCACAACACATACCTTGGCTATTGCCAGCTATTCTCTTACGGGTGATGTCACCCGCCTAGAAGTATGCCTCTGACAGCGCTGTGCTCAGTAATCTCGGTAGCGCGTTCTGTAAATGCTTCATGCTGTAGTGAGTTCGTGTAGGTAAGCGTAGATTCGACTGCCGGCCCTTCCCTGTGTGTGTTTCCAGCTGCCTCTGCTGATGAACATGCTTTTAGACACTTCGCAACACATACCTTGGCTATTGCCAGCTATTCTCTTACGGGTGATGTCACCCGCCTAGAAGTATGCCTCTGACAGCGCTGTGCTCAATAATCTCAGTAGCGCATTCTGTAAATGCTTCATGCTGTAGCGAGTTCATGTAGGTAGGCGTAGGTTCGACTCCCGGCCCTTCACTGTGTGTCTGTGTGTGTTTCCAGCTGCCTCTGCAGATGAACATGCTTTTAGACGCTTCGCAACACATACCTTGGCTATTGCCAGCTATTCTCTTACGGGTGATGTCACCCACCTAGAAGTATGCCTCTGACAGCGCTGTGCTCAGTAATCTCGGTAGCGCGTTCTGTAAATGCTTCATGCTGTAGTGTGTTCATGTAGGTAGGCGTAGGTTCGACTCCCGGCCCTTCCCTGTGTGTGTGTGTGTTTCCAGCTGCCTCTGCTGATGAACTTGCTTTTAGATGCTTCGCAACACATACCTTGGCTGTTGCCAGCTATTCTCTTACGGGTGATGTCACCCGCCTAGAAGTATGCCTCTGACAGTGCTGTGCTCAGTAATCTCGGTAGCGCGTTCTGTAAATGCTTCATGCTGTAGTGTGTTTATGCAGGTAGGCGTAGGTTCGACTCCCAGCCCTTCCCTGTGTGTGTGTATTTCCAGCTGCCTCTGCTGATGAACATGCTTTTAGATGCTTTGCAACACATACCTTGGCTATTGCCAGCTATTCTCTTACGGGTGATGTCACCCGCCTAGAAGTATGCCTCTGACAGCGCTGTGCTCAGTAATCTCGGTAGCGCGTTCTGTAAATGCTTCATGCTGTAGTGAGTTCATGTAGGTAGGTGTAGGTTCGACTCCCGGCCCTTCACTGTGTGTGTGTCTGTGTGTGTTTCCAGCTGCCTTTGCAGATGAACATGCTTTTAGACACTTCGCAACACATACCTTGGCTATTGCCAGCTATTCTCTTACGGGTGATGTCACCCGCCTAGAAGTATGCCTCTGACAGCGCTGTGCTCTGTAATCTTGGTAGAGTGTTCTGTAAATACTTCATGCTGTAGTGAGTTCATGTAGGTAGGCGTAGGTTCAACTCCCGGCCCTTCCCTGTGTGTGTGTGTGTGTGTGTGTTTGTGTTTGTTTCCAGCTGCCTCTGCAGATGAACATGCTTTTAGACGCTTCGCAACACATACCTTGGCTATTGCCAGCTATTCTCTTACGGGTGATGTCACCCGCCTAGAAGTATGCCTCTGACAGCACTGTGCTCAGTAGTCTCGGTAGCACGTTCTGTAAATGCTTCATGCTGTAGTGTGTTCATGTAAGTAGGCGTAGGTTCGACTCCCGGCCCTTCCCTGTGTGTGTGTGTGTGTGTGTGTGTTTCCAGCTGCCTCTGCAGATGAACATGCTTTAGGCGCAACACATACCTTGGCTATTGCCAGCTATTCTCTTACGGGTGATGTCACCCGCCTAGAAGTATGCCTCTGACAGCACTGTGCTCAGTAATCTCGGTAGTGCGTTCTGTAAATGCTTCATGCTGTAGTGTGTTTATGTAAGTAGGCGTAGGTTTGACTCCCGGACCTTCCCTGTGTGTGTGTGTGTGTGTGTGTGTGTTTCCAGCTGCCTCTGCAGATGAGCTTGCTTTTAGATGCTTCGCAACACATACCTTGGCTATTGCCAGCTATTCTCTTACGGGTGATGTCACCCGCCTAGAAGTAAGCCTCTGACAGCACTGTGCTCAGTAATCTCGGTAGCACATTCTGTAAATACTTCATGCTGTAGTGAGTTCATGTAGATAGGCATAGGTTTGACTCCCGGCCCTTCCCTGTGTGTGTGTGTGTGTGTTTCCAGCTGCCTCTGCAGATGAACATGCTTTTAGACGCTTCACAACACATACCTTGGCTATCAGTGGCCATTCCTTTACGGATGTTGTCACCCACCTGTACATGTGCCTCTGACAGTGGTGTGTTCGGTGGTCCACGTAGCGCATTCCATACCTGTGTCATACTTTTGTGCAGTTGGGTATGTGGGGGTGTGGTCAATCACCATGCCTACAACATGTGTGCGTGTGTCCATGCTCCCAGCTGCATGGGTTCATAGGGTATGGCTTTAAGGTTTCCGCAGAACACTCATATCCTGCCACCATCCCTGTGTCTGTGGATGGTGAGACGCAGCTCGTGTACTGCTTGTGTGCCTGCTGTGGTTGGCGACCTCTGTAGCGTGTTCTCCACGTGCACCCTGCTATGGTGTGGTGGGGTGGTGCTGTGTACATTACACTCACGGGCTTGCCACATGTGTCCGTCTGTATCTCTGTCATTGTATATCTACGTACCTATGTTGTGCCCGTAGTGCTGCTCTTGCATGGACAGCTGTCTTTCCCATGTATCGCATATTTGCACGGCTGACACATAGAACTGTGGTACGTTGCATATCCACTCATTGTCCATGCACCGTCCGTATTCCAGAACACCCTAAAGACATCTGCTGGATATCGTGGCAGACAGCTATCCTTGCTGTACTGACACTGTACCCGTACATGCCATACACCTTGTGTGTAATTGCCTATTTATGGTGTGTGTATGTCTACCTGTGCTGTATGCATGGCCGTGTGTGTGTCCCGCTATAGCCATCTGTGCAGGTGTCGCCACTATGGGTAATCCTTGTGGACCGCTGTTTCATGTGCGTCTGCACATACCTGCAGACCGTACTACCCTCCGACGGCAGCGGCCTTAGATCAACTGCTGCCCTAGGCTGTAGTGCTCCATGGCGCCCACCACCACAACACATGGTGCCCCCATCTTGGTATACCTACATGACACACCTACTAGACAGCTGGCCCTACTAGTGCGGCGCCCTGGGCAGCCGCAGGATTGGCGTATGCCTACGGCCGGCTATGAGCACATCACAAGGCATACAAATACATTCGGTGTTTTACGACGTCTAGGTTATAATACCAGAGGGGGGACCTCATCAGGTATGCTGTAGAATGCGGATTTAGATGGATTATTAGGTGGAGGGTTGGCCACACACCAGGGCTGACCGATGGAACACTGATGAGGCCTCTTTTGAGAAGCAGGTGGATTAAACCCCCGTAACAGGAATGTAGTTTAGGTACAGATGTAGAGTTAACACACATTTGTCCACTCTTTCAGTTCTGTACCACTGTATTACAGTGATATGATATGCATATCTTCTATATATATTGTTCATAGGTTCATAGGTTCATAATCTTTGATTGATGAGTATTCGGCATAGTACAATATCATGTAATACATGTGTTAATAGGATGCTTTCTGAGATGTTAATATATGTGTGTGTAGTTAACATTGCATCTGTGCTTTCTATGCTGTGGTTACATGTTCATTGTTTGCTGAGAAAGTAACAAATGGAAGTGTAAGGGGGGATATTTAAAGCCTGGATGCTTCTATGTTATGTGTAAGTCTCCAGCCTACGGGTGAAAGCGCTTACATGTGTATGACGTAACCTTTGTATACCATATGTGACCTGTCGTGGACAATGTCTATGTTGACTGTTTCATCTACCTATGTGTGACTTGGTTTGTGTGCCATAAGGTGCCAGCGGGTCTTTGATGTTGATTAGGTGTATTCCATGGTCAGTTGACATTTATCCTATTAATTCACTGAAGGATGTTCTTCATAGGTGGGAACACCATAGTTTGACCATCGTATGACTTTCCTAGCTGGCGTTGATATTGTGCCATTGGTATGTGTTCCACAGGTCACCCATTTGTTCCGGGGTATGAAGGCGTGTGATCCCCATTTGGTGCTGGCAGATTGAGTGCTGTGTGCGCGGTATTCGCACAGTGGTCTGGCTTTGTATGGGAGTATCTACTGTAGTCCCTATCTGTATTTACTGTGTTATGACTCACTGCAGCTGTGTAATTCCACCAGGTTGCAGTTATGGGTGCCATCTTGGTCCCTATGCTTGTCCATCCCTAGCGATTGCCTACTGGACACTGGTATGGAGCAGTACACATTTCACACCTGCATTTAGCATTAGCGGTGGATGCTTTGCACAATTAGTGGGGAGTAAGGCACGTGCTACTCCACATCCCTCCACGGTGTGGGACAATGTATTATCTGCCAAACAACACCGAGCCCGTTTCTGCATACCCAGGATCCCATGGCTGCAACCCTCGTCGCTACCCATTACACATCCGTCATGTGTGCGGGAATGGGATGTGGACGCACCTCTATGGACTCTACAATCTGGGAATGTCTGTTCATATGTCCTGCATTCCGTGGACAGTTGTCATCAACCTTGAACACGCTGGGGGTGCATATGTCTGGCTGTACCGTAGTCACGGCTGTCAGTTCTTCTGGGTCTCGATCGCAGCTGGTTGACATTGCGTACGGATGAATCTTTGGGGTCCTACTATGAACACCATTGTGCATATGTACAGTGTAGACCTTGTTGGACTGTGTCCATCTGGCCAGTGGGTTTGACTGCTGCTGTATGTTCCCCAATCGCGGATGTCTGCTTGCTACCCATATTATGTAGTGCTACGTTAACCAGGTTATTCTAAACTGAAACCGGATGGTGTAAATCCAATGATGCAGGCTAGGAAATGCTTTAACTAATCCTCAGATGTCCCATTAGGAAATTTCCGCCACTGTATTGTCAAAATGACACAACCAAAACATGTAGATCCTATTAATTCATTGAAGGATGTTCTTTATATGTGAACGCCATAGTTTAAGGATCCTATGACTTTCCTAGTTGACGTTGTTGGTGTGCTATTAGTATGTGTTCCAGGTCACCCATTTGTTCCGCGGTATGGTAGCGAGTGATCCCCATTTTCTTGCTGGCAGATTGAGTGCTGTATGCGGTATTCGCCGGCGGTCTGACTTTGTATGTGGAGTCTCTACTGTAGTCCCTATCTGTATTCCCTGTGTTATGCCTTACTACAGCTGTGTAATTCCACCAGGTTTGCAGTTATGGGTGCCATCTTGACGTACGTTTGTCCATCCTTGGGAAATGCCTACTGGACACTGGTATAGGGCTGTACCCATTTCACAGCTACATTTAGCATTTTGCGGTGGATGATTTTCATTATTGGTGGGGGGTAAGGCATGTGCTATACCCACATCCCTCCCAGGCGGGACAATGGATTATCTGCCAAACAACACCGAGCCCCATTTCTGCATACCCACGATCCCATGGCTGCAGCCCTCGGCGGTACCCATTATACATTCTTCATGTGCAGGACTGAGATGTGGGCGCACTTCTATGGACTCGGCCATATGGGTATTTCTGCTCATATGTCCTGCATTTCATGGACACCTGTCATCAACCTTAAACACGCTGGTGGTGCATATGTCTAACTCTGCCATAGTCACGGCTGTTACACCTTCAGCGTCGCTTCCTCCATCAAGTTTCTATTGCATAGGGTTAAATTTTGGGTCCTACAATGGACACCAGTGTGCATATGTAAAGTGTAGAACCTGTTGCACTGTGTCCATCTGGCCAGTGGGTTTGACTGCTGCTGTATGTTCCCCAATTGCGGATGTGTGTTTGACTACACATATTATGTAGTGCTACGACATCCAGGTCTTTCAAACCTGAAACCGAATGGTGTACATCCAAAGATGCAGGTTAGCAACTGCTTTACATAATCCTCAGAAGTCACAATAGGAAATATCCGCCACTGTATTGTCAAAATAACACCACCATAACATGTGGATCCTATTAATTCATTGAAGGATGTTCTTTATATGTGGGTACGCCATAGCTTAACCATCCTATAACCTTCCTAGTTGACATTGTTGGTGTGCCATTACTATGTGTTCCCAGATCGCCCATTTGTTCCACAGTATGGAAGCGAGTGATCCCCATTTTCTTGCTGGCAGATTGAGTGCTGTCTACCCCGGTATTCGCGCCCGGTCTGGCTTTGTATGGTGGGTGTGTACTGTGGTCCCTATCTGTATTTTCTGTGTTATGCCTTACTGCAGCTGTGGAATTACACCGGGTTTGCAGTTATGGGTGACCATCTTGGTTGTACGTTTGTCCGTCCATGGGAATTGCCTACTGGACACTGGTATAGGGCTGTACACATTTCACAGCTGCATTTAGCATTCTCCGGTGGATGATTTGCATTATTAGTGGGGAGTAACGCATGTGCTATACCCACATCCCTCCCACGGGCGGGACGATGGATTATCTGCCAATCAACACCGAGCCCCATTTCTGCATACCCACGATCCCATGTCTGCAACCCTCGATGGTACCCATTGCACATCCTTCATGTGTGAGGGAATGGGATGTGGGCACGTCTATGGACTCGGCAATCTGGGGAGTCCTATTCATATGTCCTGCATTTCATGGACACTTGTCATCAACCTTGAACAAGCTGGTGGTGCACATATCTAGCTGTGCCGTAGTCACGGCTGTCAGTTCTTCTGGGTCTCGATCGCAGCGGTTCACATTGCGTGCGGATAAATTTTTGGGTCCTACAATGGACGCAATGTGCATATGTAAAGTGTAGAACTTATTGGACTGTGTCCATCTGGCCAGTGGGTTTGACTGCTGCTGTATGTTCAGCAATCACGGATGTCTGTTTGAGTACCCATATTATGTAGTGCTACGTAAACCGGGTTTTCTACACTGAACCCAAATGGTGTTATTCCAATGATGCAGGCTAACAATTGCTTCAACTAATCCGCAGATATCCCATTAGGACATTCCGCCTCTGTATTGTCAAATTAACACGACCAAAACATGTAGATCCTATTAATTCATTGAAGGATGTTCTTTATATGTGGGAGCGCCATAGCTTGACCATCCTATAACCTTCCTAGTTGACGTTGTTGGTGTGCCATTGGTATGTGTTCCACAGGTCACCCATTTGTTCCATGGTATGGGCGTGTGATCCCCATTTGCTGGCAGATTGAGTGCTGTGTATGCCGGTATTCGCACAGTGGTCTGGCTTTGTATGGGGAGTCTCTACTGTAGTCCCTATCTGTATTTCCTGTGTTATGCCTTACTACAGCTGTGTGATTCCACCAGGTTTGCAGTTATGGGTGCCATCTTGGTCCTACGCTTGTCCATCCATAGGAACTGCCTAATGGACACTGGTATGGGGCTGTACACATTTCACAGCTGCATTTAGCATTCTCCGGTGGATGCTTTGCATTATTAGTGGGGAGTAAGGCATATGCTATACCCACATCCCTCACACGGTGTGGGACAATGGATCATCTGCCAAACAACACGAGCCCCATTTCTGCATACCCAGGATCCCATGGCTGCAACCCTCGACGTTACCCAATGCACATCCTCCATGAGTGTGGGAATGGGATGTGGACGCACTTCTATGGACTCTACAATCTGGGAATTTCTGTTCATATGTCCTGCATTTCATGGACAGTTGTCATCAACCTTGAACACGCTGGTGGTGCATATGTCTAGCTGTACCGTAGTCACGGCTGTCACTTCTTCTGGGTCTCTCGATCGCAGCTGTTTGACATTGCGTGCGGATGAATCTTTGGGTCCTACAATGAACACCATTGTGCATATGTACAGTGTAGAGCTCGTTGGACTGTGTCCATCTGGCCAGTGGGTTTGACTGCTGCTGTATGTTCCCCAATCGCGGATGTCTGCTTGCTACGCATATTATGTAGTGCTACGTTAACCAGGTTATTCTAAACTGAAACCGGATGGTGTAAACCCAATGATGCAGGCTAGGAAATGCTTTAACTAATCCTCAGATGTCCCATTAGGAAATTTCCGCCACTGTATTGTCAAAATGACACAGCCAAAACATGTAGATCCTATTAATTCATTGAAGGATGTCCTTTATATGCGTGAACGCCATAGTTTAAGGATCCTATGACTTTCCTAGTTGACGTTGTTGGTGTGCCATTCGTATGTGTTCCGCAGGTCACCCATGTGTTCCGCAGTATGGTAGTGAGTGATCCCCATTTTCTTGCTGGCAGATTGAGTGCTGTGTACGCCGGTATTCGCACGGCGGTCTGACTTTGTATGTGAAGTCTCTACTGTAGTCCCTATCTGTATTCCCTGTGTTATGCCTTACTACAGCTGTGTAATTCCACCAGGTTTGCAGTTATGGGTGCCATCTTGGTCGTACGTTTGTCCATCCTTGGGAAATGCCTACTGGACACTGGTATAGGGCTGTACCCATTTCACAGCTACATTTAGCAATTTGCGGTGGATGATTTTCATCATTGGTGGGGGGTAAGGCATGTGCTATACGCACATCCCTCCACGGGCGGGTCAATGGATTATCTGCCAAACAACACCGAGCCCCATTTCTGCATACCCACGATCCCATGGCTGCAGCCCTCGACGGTACCCATTATACATTCTTAATGTGTGCAGGACTGAGATGTGGACGCACTTCCATGGACTCGGCCATATGGGTATTTCTGCTCATATGTCCTGCATTTCATGGATACCTGTCATCAACCTTAAACACGCTGGTTGTGCATATGTCTAACTGTGCCATAGTCACGGCTGTTACGCCTTCAGCGTCGCTTCCTCCATCACGTTTATATTGCATAGAGTTAAATTTTTGGGTCCTACAATGGACACCGATGTGCATATGTAAAGTGTAGAACCTGTTGCACTGTGTCCATCTGGCCAGTGGGTTTGACTGCTGCTGTATGTTCCCCAATCGCGGATGTGTGTTTGACTACACATATTATGTAGTGCTACGACATCCAGGTCTTTCAAACCTGAAACCGAATGGTGTACATCCACAGTTGCAGGTTAGCAACTGCTTTACATAATCCTCAGAAGTCACAATAGGAATTATCCGCCACTGTATTGTCATAATAACACCACCATAACATGTGGATCCTATTAATTCATTGAAGGATGTTCTTTATATGTGGGTACGCCATAGCTTAACCATCCCATAACCTTCCTAGTTGACATTGTTGGTGTGCCATTACTATGTGTTCCGCAGATCACCCATTTGTTCCGCAGTATGGAAGCGAGTGATCCCCATTTTCTTGCTGGCAGATTGAGTGCTGTCTACGCCGGTATTCGCACGCCGGTCTGGCTTTGTATGGGTGGTGTGTACTGTGGTCCCTATCTGTATTTTCTGTGTTATGCTTTACTGCAGCTGTGGAATTACAACGGGTTTGCAGTTATGGGTGACCATCTTGGTTGTACATTTGTCCGTCCATGTGAATTGCCTACTGGACACTGGTATAGGGCTGTACACATTTCACAGCTGCATTTAGCATTCTCCGGTGGATGATTAGCATTATTAGTGGGGAGTAACGCATGTGCTATACCCACATCCCTCCCACGGGGTGGGACAACGGATCATCTGCCAATCAACACCGAGAACCATTTCTGCATACCCACGATCCCATGTCTGCAACCCTCGACGGTACCCATTGCACATCCTTCATGTGTGCGGGAATGGGATGTGGACGCACGTCTATGGACTCGGCAATCTGGGGAGTCCTATTCATATGTCCTGCATTTCATGGACACGTGTCATCAACCTTGAACACGCTGTTGGTGCACATATCTAGCTGTGCCGTAGTCACGGCTGTCAGTTCTTCTGGGTCTCTCGATCGCAGCCGGTTCACATTGCGTACGGATTAATTTTTAGGGTCCTATAATGGACACCAATGTGCATATGTAAAGTGTAGAACTTATTGGACTGTGTCCATCTGGCCAGTGGGCTTGACTGCTGCTGTATGTTCTGCAATCACGGATGTCTGTTTGAGTATCCATATTATGTAGTGCTACGTAAACCGGGTTTTTCTACACTGAACCCAAATGGTGTTATTCCAATGATGCAGGCTAACAATTGCTTCAACTAATCCGCAGATATCCCATTAGGACATTCCCACCTCTGTATTGTCAAATTAACACGACCAAAACATGTAGGTCCTATTAATTCATTGAAGGATGTTCTTTATATGTGGGTACACCATAGCTTAACCATCCTATAACCTTCCTAGTTGACGTTGTTGGTGTGCCATTAGTATGTGTTCTGCAGGTCGCCCATTTGTTCCGCGGTATGGAAGCGAGTGATCCCCAATCTCTTTCTGGCAGATTGAGTGCTGTGTACGCCGGTATTTGCACGGCGGTCTGTCTTTGTATGTGGAGTCTCTACTGTAGTCCCTATCTGTATTCCCTGTGTTATGCCTTACTACAGCTGTGTGATTCCACCAGGTTTGCAGTTATGGGTGCCATCTTGGCCGTACGTTTGTCCATCCATGGGAACTGCCTAATGGACACTGGTATAGGGCTGTACACATTTCACAGCTGCATTTTGCATTCTCCGGTGGATGATTTGCATTATTAGTGCGGAGTAACGCATATGCTATACCCACATCCCTCACACAGGGCGGGACAACGGATCATCTGCCAATCAACACCGAGAACCATTTCTGCATACCCATGATCCCATGGCTGCAACACTCGACGGTACCCATTGCACATCCTCCATGTGTGCGGGAATGGGATGTGGACGCACTTCTATGGACTTGACAATCTGGGGATTTCTGTTCATATGTCCTGCATTTCATGGACAGTTGACATCAACCTTGAACACGCTGGTGGTGCATATTTGTAGCTGTGCCATGGTCACGGCTGTCACTTCATCTGGGTCTCTCAATCGCAGCCGGTTGACATTGCGTACGGATAAATTTTTGGGTCCTACAATGGACACAAATGTGCATATGTAAAGTGTAGAACATGTTGGACTGTGTCCATCTGGCCAGTGGTTTGGACTGCTGCTGTATGTTCCCCAATCGCGGATGTGTGTTTGACTACCCATATAATGTAGTGCTACGAACCCATGTTTTACTACGATTAACCCAAATGGTGTTAATCTAATGCTGCAGGTTGGCAACTGCTTTAAGTAATCCTCAGAAGTCCCAGTAGGACATATACGCCACTGTATTGTCAATATAACACACCCAGAACATGTAGAACCTATTAATTCATTCAAGGATGTTCTTTATAAGCGGGAACGCCAGTGTTTAAACATCCTATGACCTTCCTAGTTGACGTTGTTGGTGTGCCATTAGTATGTGTTCCACAGGTCGCCCATTTGTTCCGCAGTATGGCAGCGAGTAATCCCAATGTTGTTGCCGGCAGATTGAGTGCTGTATGCGCGGTATTCGCGCGGCGGTCTGGATTTCTATGGGGAGTGTCTACTGTAGTTGCCATCTGCATTTCCTGTGTTATGCCTTACTGCAGCTGTGTAATTCCACCGGGCTTGCAGGTATGGGTGCCATCCTGGTCGTAGGCTTGTCCATCCATGGGAATTGCCTACTGGACACTGTTATGGCCTGTACACATTCCACACCTGCATTTAGCATTATCCGGTGGATGCTTTGCATTATTAGTGGGGAGTAGGTCATGTGCTACACCCACATCCCTCCCACGGGGCGGGACAACGGATTATCTGCCAAACAACACCGAGCCCCATTTCTGCATACCCAAGATCCCATGGCTGCAACCCTCGACGGTACCCATTGCACATCCTCCATGTGTGCGGGAATGGGATGAGGACGCACTTCTATGGACTCGACAATCTGGGGATTTCTGTTCATATGTCCTGCATTTCATGGACAGTTGACATCAACCTTGAACACGCTGGTGGTGCATATATGTAGCTGTGCCGTAGTCACGGCTGCCACTTCATCTGGGTCTCTCGATCGCAGCCAGTTGACATTGCGTACGGATACATTTTTGGGTCCTACAATGGACACAAATGTGCATATGTAAAGTGTAGAACATGTTGGACTGTGTCCATCTGGCCAGTGGTTTGGACTGCTGCTGTATGTTCCCCAATCACGGATGTGTGTTTGACTACCCATATTATGTAGTGCTATGAACCCATGTTTTACTACGATTAACCCAAATGGTGTTAATCTAATGCTGCAGGTTGGCAACTGCTTTAAGTAATCCTCAGAAGTCCCAGTAGGACATATACGCCACTGTATTGTCAATATAACACAGCCAGAACATGTAGAACCTATTAATTCATTGAAGGATGTTCTTTATAAGCGGGAACGCCAGTGTTTAAACATCCTATGACCTTCCTAGTTGACGTTGTTGGTGCGCCATTAGTATGTGTTCCACAGGTCGCCCATTTGTTCCGCAGTATGGCAGCGAGTAATCCCCATGTTGTTGCCAGCAGATTGAGTGCTGTGTACGCCGGTATTCGCACGGCGGTCTGGATTTCTATGGGGAGTGTCTACTGTAGTTGCCATCTGCATTTCCTGTGTTATGCCTTACTGCAGCTGTGTAATTCCACCGGGCTTGCAGGTATGGGTGCCATCCTGGTCGTAGGCTTGTCCATCCATGGGAATTGCCTACTGGACACTGTTATGGCCTGTACACATTCCACACCTGCATTTAGCATTATCCGGTGGATGCTTTGCATTATTAATGGGGAGTAGGTCATGTACTACACCCACATCCCTCCCACGGGGAGGGACAACAGATTATCTGCCAAACAACACCGAGCCCCATTTCTGCATACCCAAGATCCCGTGGCTGCAACCCTCGACAGTACCCATTACACATCCTTCATGTGTGCGGGACTGGGATGTGGACGCACATGTATGGACTCGTCGATCTGGGGATTTCTGTTAATATGTCCTGCATTTCATGGACACTTGTCATCAACCTTAAACATGCTGGTGGTGCATATGTCTAACTGTGCCATAGTCACGGCTATCGCGTCATCTGGTGGTCGGTAACGGCTGGATGGAATTCTGTTAGGATGAATTTTTGGGTCCTACAATGGACACCAATGTGCATATGTAAAGTTAGATGTTGCTGGACTGTGTCCAACTGGCCAGTGGTTTGGACTGCTGCTGTATGTTCCCCAATCGTGAATGTCTGTTTGACTACCCATACTATGTGGTGCTACGTAAACCAGGTGTTTTAGAACTGGGAACAAATGGTGTACATCCAAAGATGCAGGTTAGCAACTGCTTTAAATAAACCTCAGGCGTCCCAATAGGAAATATCCGTCACTGTATTTTCAACATAACACCACCAGAACATGTTGATCCCCTATGTATTCATTGAAGGATGTTTTCTTTATAGGTGGGAACGCCATAGTTTACATATCCTAGTTGACGTTGTTGGTGTGCCATTAGTATGTGTTCCACAGGTCGCCCTTCTGTTCCACAGTATGGTAGCGAGTTATCCCCATTTTGTTGCTGGCAGATTGAGTGCTGTGTACGCCGGTGTTTGCACGGCGGTCCAACTTTGTATGGGGAATGTCAACTGTAGTCCCTATGTGTATTTCCTGTGTTATGCCTTACTGCGGCTGTGTAATTCCACCTGGTTTGCAGTTATAGGTGCCATCTTAGTCGTACGCTTGTCCATCCATGGGAATTGCCTACTGGACACTGGTATAGGGCTGTACACATTTCACACCTGCATTTAGCATTCTCCGGTGGATGCTTTGCATTATTAGTGGGGGGTAAGGCAGGTGCTACGCCCACATCCCTCCCACGGGGCGGGACGACGGATTACCTGCCAAACAACACCGAGCCCCGTTTCTGCATACCCAGGATCCCATGGCTGCAACAGTCGTCAGTACCCATTACGAATCCTTCATGTGTGCGTGACTGGGATGTGGACGAGCTTCTATGGACTCGGCAGTCTGGGGTTTTCTGTTCATATGTCCTGCATTTCATGGACACTTCTCATCAACATTAAACACGCTGGTGGTGCATATGTCTAGCTGTGCCGTGGTCACGACTGTCGCTTCTCCTGGTTGGACGATGAAGGCTGGCAGGTATTCCGTACGGGACAATTTTTGGGTCCTACAATGGACACCAATGTGCATATGTAAAGTGTAGAGCTTGTCGGACTGTGTCCATGTGGCCAGTGGTTTTGACTGCTGCTGTATGTTCCCCAATCGCGGATGTCTGCTTGACTAACCATAGTGTGTAGTGCTACGGAAACCAGGTTTTCCAAAGCCGGAACCAAATGGTGTACATCCAATGATGCAGGTTAACAACCGCTTTAAATAATCCCCAGAGGTCCCAGTAGGGAAGTATCGCCACTTTATTGTCGGAATGACACCACCATAACAGGTAAATCACGAGCACTTTGGCCCGGTCTTACCGGCCATTTGCAAGTGTAATTAGCAGACACATATCAATAAATGTATAATAATACATATTGTAATACTGACATTAATCTATGTTATTTGGACAATGGATTCCGCTATTGACATACGATGCTGTGGGTGTTGCCGGTTACCATACACATGGCTTTCTCAGAGGCCGAATTCACAATTCTGAACACTACTGTGGTCTCCTTTAAGGACCCTGAGCCAGTGGTCAACATTACTCAAGCCATCGCATCACTTACATATGCCTTCTACCGGCACCTACAGGACTGCATGGATCAGGCATTCCCTTACCCAACTGTGGTTCATTGTACCAATGCCAAGCATCCAGTGTGGTGTGAGGAGGTGCCTACTACAAGGCAGAGCAGACACCTTGTGAGGTATGACACCCTTGCTCATTATATGTGAAGAGCTACAGGCTGACATGACAAAGTCCGGGGCAGGTTCCACAGATATATCTCCAGGGACTTGACAGACAATCATACAGCCTTCACTTGCTATGCTGGACACCTGGGAGGTAACTCCCAGATATGCTCTGACTGGGTTCACAATGATGTGGAGTTTACTGAACATACACACATTGCCAACATACGGGCTGACAGGTTCGGTGAAGACATCTCCACCCCCTCCCCCCCACATGGAGAGATGTCTGTACCAGCGGTTTGTGGTCCCCGAATGTTCTGTAATGCACGGGTGGGACATGCTCTGTCCAAGGTAGTGAACACAGCATCCATGGGACCAGCTGGTGTCCCGACTATGTACTCCGCGATCTCATTGAGGAATTAGACCCACAGTTGGGACAGCTATTTATTCTTAGCCTCACCTCAGGTAACGTACCCAAGTTGTGGTGCACGGCGACTGTAGTCCCACTTCACAGGGCCAGTGCCTCCACTGACCCTGGTTATTACCGTCCCATTACCATGAGAGGACTTATCTGCAAAGACATGGGGAAGGATCATACTGCGGCCTGTAGATGACGACATAGGGGACCTGCATACTTTGCATCCAACCCAGTTTTGCTTGGTCAGGGGCGGTTCATGCGTTTAAATCCTGGTTGAAGTTTTAGGGACAGTCACCGAGGCCATTGTTGAGGGTCATGCAGTCCATACAGCCTACCTCGACCTGGCAAAGGACTTCAACACAATACCCCCCTCGGGTATCATTGATAAACCCATCGGCTTGGATGTGAACACGTACATCGCAGGATGGGTTGCAAACTGGCTAGGTGACACAACCCACGCGGTCACAGTTGCTGGCAGCATGTCGGACTTACTGCCTTTCACAGGCGGTGTCCCACGGGGCTCTGCCCTGGGTCCACTGTTTTTCTACATCTACATTTCCACAGTACAAGCACACACAGGGGTGTTATGGCTGACATTGTTTGTAGATGACTGCGAACCGGGTGCCATAGTGGGACGGACATCTGACACAGATATCCTTCAAAGGGGCCTCCCAGATATGGATATCTGCTGTTAGGGACATGGCCTACAGCTACATGCCAGGTGATGCATAGTCATACCCATCGGGAAGAACAAGGTCACCCCTGGCCGGCATATGGGTGGCAGTCCACTGAGCACGCGGGGAATTACCAGGGATCTGTGGACCCAGGTTGTCAGTCACCATTCGTTCGACACACACGTTGCTTTCGTGGTTCGGTAGAACTTCTACATTGCCCGCCTGATCGTGCAGGGATTCACATCTAGATCGGGGTAGGTCATCGTCTCCTTGTACTCATTACTCATTACACCTATGATTGAGTACATTGCCCCATTCGGAAGGTATCTGACCCGACACCTGCAGCGGCTGGGAAGGCCCCATAGGTTAATCGTCAGACAGATGCAGGGTGTCAGGGATTTGTGTTATGCCGCCCCACTGTAAGGACTCCTGCTCCATTCAGTCACATACCTCTTGTTCAGTGTTGACCTGTGCCTGACATACGAGGCCATGTCGACCCATATTTGATGACTATGCTTCACCTACTGGATCTACATCCCTCGGAACCACAAGGGCAGGTGACGTGAACCTTGACACGGTCATTTATAGAATGTGTTGGTGTGACACATACATCACCCAGACACTCACTATGCTGTGGATGTACATCACAGTACATGTGAGGCAGAGAACCTTGCTAGCCTTGTTCGAGGTGGATCTTGTCCGTTGGATGGGGGATTGGAGATATACCCCAGGGATTACATCATTGTCACTGCTTGACAGAGGTACAGCAATATAATAGGCATTTATCTCCAGACCGGAGGGTTGGCAAAGGAAACCTAGCTATGGCCTAGGGTTATGGCTGCCCTTGGGTAGATAGCCTACTCTGTATCTATGGACCTATGAACCTATGTTCATAGTTTGTCCCATTCACACTTGTCTATCTCCTATCCTCTTTCTCATGTGTATATTTCTGTGGCACGTGATTGAACTCTGTATTACCTGCAGGTATACTGTCTACAGTGCACATACGTCACGGTTGATTACAGTGTATCTGTGTACCTACCTCTGTGATACTGAGGACTACCACACATCCTTCACAGCATTACATGCATATGTCCATTCTATTGTTCTTTGGCCAACGGTTACACGTGTCCCAGTTTGTGCGTGCGTCATGGTGGTCTTTGACCAGCCTCCGTTGCTGTCGTGGGATGGACGGTGGTGTTGGGGTGTGTTTGGCATGTGTTTTCACTGCCGGTACATCTGTGGGAGGTGGGGTTGGCACATGTTCCTCTTTGCAGGGGGCCCCATCCTGGACTTTTGTGTCATGCATCTACACTTGGCACGTGCCATATGTCCTGTGCTATTCCCACAGTCGTGTATGCCTTCATGCATTACTACTGCGTGTTACTGGATGTTTGTATGTGGTACACATGGCTATTATGGTGGATGGCTTGTCCTATTCCCATGCTATGACCTACCCATCCATCCAGGCATATGCATGTTATTCCGTCCTTTGCATTGGCCGTGGGTGTTTGGCCGTCCGGCAACGCTACTCTCAACATGTGATGTCCCACCTTCCCCATCTGTGCCTGTGGCACCCTGTTAGGGCGTCCTGTTTGGTAGGCAGATGTTCCGCTATATGTGTTGTGTTTGACATGTCTGCATAGCTAATCATCGGTACGGTGGCTGAACATACCGCCTTGTCCAGATGTGTGCAGTTATGGGCACCGTGGCGTGTGCACGCCTATGGGGTTTCGACAGGTCCATACCACATGCGGGATGTTCACATTCTGCCGACACATTCACATGCAGCCATTTGGATATCTGTACCTGAGGCGCGTTGTTAACATGTGGGGTACATATTTGCCCACGTGGCACTGCCTAGGACAATACTTCTTACCACTTTTCAGGTATGCCCATCGTGTGAAGCTGTGTAGCTGCGCAAGGCTGCTAGCTGGGTTGGGTGCACGGTCGTACGTGGGTGCGGGTTACATGCTATGACGGGGCTGTTGTGTATTACATTTGCATGCATGAGTTCTGCTTCTGGATATTACGCTTAGACATACGCCGTCCTATGTGCATGCGACGAGCACGTTGCTGGGTGTGGTACATGTTGCTATGCACATGTTTGCCTGTGTTTAGGGTATGTTGTTTCCTTCTTGTTGTTATATCGACACGGCTACCCGGCTGTGTACTCTCACTACTGCTGGTGACCATGCCCATGTCGCTACTTCTATGTCGGTGTGGCGCGCTGACATGCTGCGGTACACCTTCACTGGGTATGCCCACCGACAGTGCATTGCGGGACGGACACGGTATTATGCGTATCCTTTGTTCCTTGGACGGGTACACTTAGGACTTCATGGGTTAATGTTTGGTTCTCTATTTTGTTGGAACGGGTACTATGTTGCACAGTCTGCGTATGTTTCATTCTCCGCGGGCCCTGGCTGGTGCAGTTACTATTACAGGTGGACTGTGGAAGTCAGCACTTTAGGTTGCTCATCGCCTGCCGGCTTGGCCACGCCTCCGGATGCATCCTACTTGCGCTCGCTCACGTGCCCTACGCACGTGTCTGTGGTTGCGGCGCGCACTCATTACTATGCATATGGCGCTGCTACGCCGACTATTCACTGCACCGCCGGCGCAAGCCTTACACCAGCCTTGCGCCGAGATTCATGAATCCCGGGGAATGTTTATTTTATCTCCTTCAAAAATAAATGAACATTGTGAAAATTGTTCACATTTCTGCATCCTGTTATTGCTATAACTACTATGACTACTACATCTGTTACTTTAATTTGCTCCTTCCAATAAAGACTTAATATTTTTACCTACAGTGTTCAGATCATTAGGGCCTGGCAGGGTTATAGAGGCTAACTAAGGAGCTGAGTGTGGGGCAGTTTTGAGGTTTGTATATTAATTTATGTGTAGATGTGAGCTATAGGAGAAGTAGGTAGTGGGGGAGTTGCAGCCATTGTAGCTGTTTGAGGGCTACACAGTGGTGTGTAGAGTGACAATTATTAGTGGCAAATTTTGCAATCTTGTTGTAGCAGGATTCTATTTTGTTTATTTATTATTATTTATTTTATTTTACATTTGTTAACTGGGAGACTCCGACTGGATACAGGTCCATTTTCAGTGGAGGCCCAGGGAGAAAAGCTCCAATTAAATACATTTTTAACATTTTAAGGTATTACATGAGACATTCATTACAGGCAGACTAACACTGTGAAATTAAATGACAGTAGATTGTACACACTCTGAGTAATTATGAGAGCAACACGTAAGACAATACATGACACATTCTTAAATATGAGAAGCAATACATGGAATTCATTACAGTAGCTACTAGACAAGTTGGATGTGCAGTTAGTAAATGCTATCTTAACATACATAATGATATGGGTAAACATTTCATTTACTGTAGTAATATTAGGAATGTAGGTAGGCTGAGAAGCGAACATTTTTTTACTGTGGTGCAATGAGATTAGCTATATTCTAGAGTGTTATCCAGGGGTGAGACAGGAGAATAGCCTGTTATTCATGAAATAAATTTTAAGGAGTTTCTTTAATTGAGTGGTGGAGTTGTTGGATGTTAAGTGGGCAGGAAGGGAGTTCCAGAGTTTAGAGACTGGGTGGCTGTAGATGGACTTACCTGCCTCATTGTTAAATTTGGTGACCTGTAGGTGATTTTGGGTGCTAGATCTTAAGGTTCTTGTAGTGGTGTGAGGGTAAATTAGATGTTGTAGAGCTAGGATTTTGTCTGAGTGGTGTAATATTTTGTGTCCTAGTGAGAGTTGATTGGTTTGAATTATTAGTAGGAGCTCTAACCAATTAAGCTTGTTGAGACACTCACAGTGATGTGTTCTATAGGATGAGCCTGTAGCAAATCTTGCTATCTTATTGTAGCATGATTCGAGTTTGTTTAGATCAGTTTTACAAAGGTTAGTGAGCACATTGGATGCATAGAGTAAGGTAGATAGTAGGTGTGTCCTTGCTATTGTTATTTTTGAATGACTTGAAAGATAGTGTTTGTTACGGTAGAGTAGTTTGAGTTTTTGTGAACTTTCTTTATAGTTTGGGCAATGTGTAGATCAAATCTAAGGTGGTTGTCTATTTCCATGCCTAGCAGCTTGGTATAATTGGTAGGGGTAATAGTGGTAATGTTGTTGGAGGTGATAGTAAAGTTGTCTGTGGGGGAAGGGATCTATAAGGAGCTAAAGGTGAGTAATTGGATGGGTTAAGAATGAGCTGTTGGTTGGTGAACCATGTTTCAGCTAGAGAGAAGCATTCTTGTGTTTGGGAGAGGAGGTGATCTAGTGTGGGGGCTGCACATATTATAGTGGTGTCATCTGCATATTGCACTATAGAGGCTTTAGGTGTGGTGGATGAGAGTTGGTTGGTAAAGAGAGTGAATAGTAAAGGACCTAAGATGGAGCCTTGGGGGATGCCTAGGGAAGCATGCAGCAAGGAGGATATTTGGTTTTGCCACTTTACTGCTTGCTGCCTACCAGACAGATAGCTCTTAAACCAATAGATAGAAGATGTATTGAGGTTTAAGGTAGAGAGTGAGTGAAGGAGTTTCAGGTGGTTGATCATATCAAAAGCTTTGGATGAATGTAAGAATGTAGCAGATACGAGCAGTTCATTATTTCTCTGGTTATTTATGGTGTTAGTGAAAGAGATAAGTGCAGTGGTAGTACTATGGAAGGGTCTAAAGCCATGTTGCTGTATAGATAGTTTGTTTTCTAGCAGATGTTCCATCAATTCTGCATGAATTACCCTCTCGAGGATTTTTGATAAGGGAGATAGTATAGCTATAGGCCAATAGTTATTGAGTTCAAAAGAGTTACCCCCTATGTGCAATGGTATTATATGGGATATTTCCCATACGTGGGGTCCCGTACATTCTGAGATGGATCTATTAATTAGGATAGTGAAAGGATAGGCTATAGCTTCTGCTGCTAGTTGTAGATATTCAGTGGGTAGGTTGTCAGTGGCTTGGGTGGTTGGTTTGAGTTTTTGGAGAAATTTTTGAATGGTTTTGATTGATACTGAATGAAAGTTAAAGTGGATGCTATTGCCTTTTGTTTTGGGTGAAGGAGATGTTTTTGTTGGAGTGGGGTTATTAGAGCAAGTTTGGTTATTTGCAAAGGCTTGGATAGTTTCTGTAAAGAACTTGTTGAATTGTGTGGGGATATTGTCATGGTTATTTCCTGTTTTTGGTGTGGGGAGAGTACATTTTCCCTGGTCGTAAGACAGCTGATTGCTGCCCAGAATTATTGGGGGTTATTTGCATGTTTATTTTTAATATTTTGGTAGTAGGAGAGTTTTCTGTTTTAATGAGTTTTTTGGTCTTGTTGTGTAGTTCAAGGTAGTTTTGTTTGTCTATTTGGGTTTTACTCTTATGAAATTGTGTCCAGGCTTTGTTCCTATTTTTGAGGAATGCGTTTGTATCTTTAGTTAGCCAGGGGGCATATTTAGTTTTAATTCTGGTGGTTCTGGGGGGGGGGGCATGGTGGTTAAGTATATTTATGAAGATTGTATTAAAGTATGAGACTGCTTTGTTGAGCACTAACTTTTTCAAGGGGGTCCAGTTACAGCTTGTCAGGTCCCTGTTAAAGTTATTAAGGTTAAATTGTTTTTTATTTCTGATTTCTCATACTGTTACCTGGCTCATTAGGGGCATTTTAAATCTTAGTAGAAATGTTGGATGGTGATCGCTGAGGGTGCAGGCAAACATCTAGCTAGGGATAAGAGGGAAGGGTGGGATACAAGTATCCAGTCCAGTATGGATTGATGTTTGGTTCTTTTGCCAGTTCTAGTGGTGGATGTAATAACTTGGGTTAATCCATGTAGGTTAATGTGGGAGAGTGGGTTTTGTTTGGAGTAGTTGATGCAGTCTATATTGAGGTCACCTACAAGGATGGGTTTGGGGTAAGGAGTTAGATATTCATTCTAGTACATTTTCCATGATGGCAATATTGTTGCCTGGGGGGATATATCAGCCTATGATTTTTTTGGGGAGTTTAATTTTAATTTGGCAAGGGTGAGTTCCAAGATTTTGAGATCTGGGGTTGAGATGTTGAGTTGTTCTAGGATAGGGTTACCACCTGTCCCACTTTGGGCAGTTGTGTCCTGCAAAATATTGTGAGAAAATGGCAAATGTCCTGAGATTTTAGGACAAAAGTATTTTCTATATTGTATGTAATAGTTGCATAAAACAGATATTCTGTATCTGAAACACCTACATGTTATACGAAACAGAATAAGGAACAAAAATGCTACAAGAATAAACCCTTATTCAGGCAAACAACTGAAGTTCTGTCCTTTGTACTGGCCATGGGTATGCTTTGCCCTGCAAAATCTGATGTTTGTAGCACAAATGTCCCACTTTGGCCATTTGGAAAGGTGGCAACCCTATTCTAGGAGGAGGTGATTTTTATATATTATGGCTACCCCACCCCATTTTTCTACTCTGTCTATACGAATGATGTTGTACCCTGATGCTGTAATTTCATTATCCTTGATTTCTGATTTTAGCCAAGTCTCCGTCAGAATGGCAATTTCTGGATTATATAAGGTTAGTAGAGCATGGAGGTCATGGACTTTGCTCAGGATACTCCTTACATTTAGATTAACTATGAGTGAGTTTTTCTCCCTATGGAACAGGGCATTATTCAGACTGGGGCTTGGGGTGTCTTGTTTGAGTGCATCTGGGTTAGGGTATATGTTACCACAACATATGAGTTTTGTTTTTAAGTATAAGTAGAGTCTGCTAAGTTTATTGATCATTTTTATGTGTTTTAATGTAGTGTGGGATTGCCTAAATGTTGGGAGTAATTTGTGTGAGAGATAGTGAATAGGGATGGCTTGGTAGAGGTATAGAGCTAGGTGAGTGTAAGCATAGGTGGGTGTATAGTTAAGGGATGTAGATTGTTTTGGAATGATTAGGTTATGTTGAAGTTGGACTTGATAGCTGCTAATGGATGTTAGTAGTAGTAGGGTAGATAAGAATATAGTAGGAGTTGTAGATTTGAGATTTTTGATAGTGGAGTCATAATTTGTTTTTTAATGTATTTTATTTGTATTTTGTTAATAAAGAAGACTGTAGATTAAGAAATAAAGGGGTACTGTAGGCTAGTGAGGGTAGAAGATAAGATGAAGCTAAAGTTTGTTTGGTTGGAAGAGAAAGGAACTTATTATGCTGGTAGAGTAACCCAATTTTTTTGTGGGCTTTACTTATACAATTTTGAATGTGAAGATCAAATTTGAGGTTTTCATTGGTTATTACTCCTCAATTTGGTATGGGTGACTAACTCGATTTTAGTGGAGTCAAGTGAGAAGATCTCAAAATTGTCTATATTAGTAGGTGTATTTTTCTTAGGAGAGAATATCATGTTTGGACTTTTTTTGGATTTAAGGAAAAATGTTTTTTGTGAAGCCATTTTTCAACTGTGAAAAATGCTGCTTGGATGGATTTCTGTAGGGTATCATAGATCTGAGCAGAACAGACTAGGAGGCAGTCATCTGCATACTGAATTAGGGAACCATGTTGGATGGTTTGGTTCAGGTTGTTAATAGAAATATTAAACAAAAGAGGGCCTAGAATAAAGTCTTGAGGTGCTCCTGTCAGGTTGTGCAAATATGAAGAAATGGAGTTATGCCATTTGACACCATGATCTCTATTAGAGAGGTAGCTTTTGAACCAGTTAGATTGGGGAGAGAGACGTATAGTAGAAAGCTGGGTGAGGAGGTAGGGTGGGAGATGGTATTGAACGCTTTTGATAAGTCCAGAAAAATGGTTGATACTGTACTAACTGAATCACGGGCCTTGTTCGCTACATCAAGAAAGGAAATGAGTGCTGTGGATGTGCTATGACTTGGGCAAAATCCATGTTGTGTAGTGGAGAGGATATTGTGTTTTAGTAGGTAGTGTAATAGTTGTTTGTGTACACATTTTTGAAGAATTTTGGAGAAAGGGGAAAGAATAACAATGAGATGAAAGTTAGAAATATCAGTGGATGTGTCCCCTTTGTGGAGTGGTAAAATGATGTTTTTTTTCCATAGACTAGGGACATAAGATTCCTGGAAAGATCTGTTTATCAGGATACTGATAGGGTATGCCACTGAATAAGCAGCAAGTTTTAGAAATTTATGAGGAATTTTATCTCTTGAGTTTGAGCATGGTTTTAGTTTTAGTAATAGTTTTTTGATAAATGAGGTGGTGATAGGTGAGAGATTATATTGAGGGTGAGAGGTTTGTTGTGTGTTGGTGGGCTGAAGGGGGCAGGTTTTGGGGGTGGCTTGTAGTGAATGTTTTGGAGTATTAGGGTAGAGCTAAGGAGTACTCTGTTAGGAGGAAGGGGGAGATATGGGAATAGAATTGTTGGGGAGAGGAAGGGAAAAAGTTGCAGTAATCTTACCTATAGTGTCTATAAAGTAAAGAGACCAGCTATTTGTTCTGGGTGAAAGTCAGGATGAGGGCAAGGGTCGGGTTTAGTGCCAGGTGTCAAGAGGTTATTGATAGAAGACCAGAAGAGTTCCAGGTTCTTTTTCTTATTTGATTGTAGGGTCCAGAAGTAAAGCTGTTTGTCTTTGGCAACAAGTTTTTAACTTGGTTACGAAGCTGCTTATAATGAGTAATGTTGGAAGTGTTGTTAGATTTCTGCCAAAGTTTCCATGCTCTGTCCCTAGCATACATGATTTCTTTAGTGGCTTTTGATAACCAGGGGGCATGATTAGATTTGATTCTTTTAGTTCAGACTGGGGCTAGTCTGCCTAGAATTGCTAGAAAAGTGTTGCATTGTAGAGCATAATCTAAGGGGAGAAATTTGAGGTTATTTCAGTTAATGTTCTTCAGGATGTTATTAAATGTGATGGGTTTAGATTTTGAGAGATTTTGGACAAGTTTAATATTATGAGTTTGTGGAATAGACTTGCAGGTGCAGATAGTATAGGCTGAGAGATGATCACCAAAGGAGTTGGGCAAAGTGCCCAAGGATATGAGCTTGAAGGGATCAGAGACTAAAATCCTGTCTAAGATGGATCATCCATAACTTTTATTATACCTAGTAGTGGTAGTAATAAGTTGTGTGAAATGAAACAGGTTAATGCTGGAGGTTGAGTGTTTAGAGGAGATAGAAGCTCAATCAATGTTCATGTCTCCAAGGATTATTGTTTCATTTTTATGGTATGAAACATCCAAGATAGAAATTCCTATAGAATAGGAATGTTATTTCCAGGTGGGATGCAAATGATAGTTATAAATGGTTAGTACCAAGAAAGAAGATCATGATTTCAGCATTTTGGAATTTGGGAATGTGGCCTTTAAATTGGGATAGGCTGAAGGTGTTGTGATAGATGATAGCTACACCCCCACCTTTTTTGCTGTCTGACCTGATAATGCTGCAATTTGGAGGGAGAATCTCCAAGTCTACGATAGATGGTTTTAGCCAGGTTTCTGTGGCTGCATGGATGTTAATCTTATTCTGAGGCAGCCAGGCATGTAATTCAGTGGTTTTATTATAGATACTTTGGAAATTCACATTAGTTAGATGGAGGGCGTTAGTATGACTGGGGTTGTTAGGGTTTGTAGGAAAGTAAGCAGAAGTTGGACCAGGGACAGGATAGATGTTGCTGGAATGTGGGAGTAGGGAGAGGGTATAGGAGAGATGCAGTATAAATTAATATATTTTGGTGGTTAAGTAGTGTGTGATGTTGCAGCGTGGAGGTTGTGTGATGTTGTAGAGTGGAGGGGATGTTAGATATAGTGTATCATTTGTATGGAGTATATAAAATCTGGTATACAGAATGGGGTTAATGTGATATAAGCTACGGCCTATATCAGAGTATTGGTTGAGTGTGGGAAAACTGAGGCAGGTTGGAGAGTTTGTAGTGAGATGAGTAACAGATTGGGAAATGTCTTTGGTATGTATAAGAGTCAGAAAGAGTAAGGAAAGTGAGAATGAGAGTAAAGTATAATATCATTTGGGGGCATTGTGGGTGAAGTTGGAAGGAGGTGATGTCAGAAAAGAAGTGAGGTAATGGAGATAAGGGAAGGGAGGTGGTTGATTGGAAAGGCGGAGTGGTTAGTTAAGTATAAATGTAAGGAAAGAGGGGTGGTTCAGAATGGGGGTAGGGAAGGGGAGCAGAGTGAGCCCAAGTGAAATGAGGGTGAACAGAGTGGGTTGAGCCACAGAGGGGAATGGCAGCTGGGTAGACTATAGAAACAATCTATCACATGGCTAGTATCTGATGGCTATTGACCAAGGGGTCAGAAAGCTGTTTTCTTTTAAACAGAAGTTTTAAATGACCCTTTGGCAAGCAAGAAGTAAAATATGTGAATGTAGAGCTAATGTGAATGAGGGGTGACAAGAGTTTACTAATGTTGAAGATGGGTGAGAGCCTAAGCATGGTGGAACCCTGCTGTATGCTTGCTGAGGTTTACTTTAGCGTTTTCCAGTTATTAACGTGGCCATGTTAGAGTTGCCTTGCATTTTACAGCAGTTATTACGAAAATGCTAATATACTTTAAGAAAAAATATGTTAATGGACTTAAAAAGGCTCCATAAACAGAACTGTAGAGTACGTCTATGTCTGTTCAACAGGGAGTTCTCAATATTGTACTCTTCCTGGTATGGAGGGTCGCACAGCAGGAATGCACAGCAAAGTGGTTGGGGACTTTAAAAGATAAAAGCAACAGTAACTAACAGGACAGGATTAGATACAATCTAACATCTACAGACAAAACAATAACAATAGCTAATAAGTGAGGATTGGATATCGGGGCTAGGAGATAAGATAGGCAGCTCGGCACTAGAAGTGTTCAAGATAGGGTACTCTAAGTAAGAAATAAAAAAGTAGGATGCTTAGAGGACAGGGGAGAGATATAGAAGTAGAATGGATTTAGGCAGATTAGTATAAGGGAGAATAAAAGGCACAAACAGAGGAGAAATACATGGATGGGAAAACAAAAAAAGAGAAAATATCACATATTAAGGAGAGTAATTGCAGAGGTGCGATACTATCAAGAACAAGAAACGGGAGTAGAGTAGGCATAAGTAGGTCAGTAAGCAGGAAAGAAAAAGGCAAGAACAGTGGAGAGATACATAGATGGGATTTGGAAAACTAGCAGTGATGAGGTGAGTGACTGCAAAATGCGATATTATCAAGAAGAGATACAGGAAAGTAGAGGGCAAGAGCAGTGAAAATATGCATAGAAAGTGTGTTAGAAAGCTGGAAATAATAGGAGGGTAACAATGGAAAAAGCATTGTAGTGGTGCTACCAGTGAGTGTGTCAGTGCAGCATATAACCTTTGTTTAACACAGCAAATCAACCATGTTGATATTGAACATCAGATAAACAATGCTTATAAATCAATAGAAATGTTGAGCACAGCAAATAACTAGTGCAATATGCGATATCTTTAAAACCCATCTCTACAAGCAATTTCAACACTGTGTTACACTACAGACAGTAACTGCATCATACATAAGTAATATGAAACCCTCAGCAAACACAATTAGCAGCCCTGCATATTACACATCCAGAAGAAGGCTGAAAATAACACAGAAAGTATTGTGCTAGATACAAGGATACTTACAAGGCGAGCATACAGCAGTGCAGGGAATGAGGTGGATGCTGAGCAGTAAGGCTAGAGTTTGAAAAGTTGAAGATATCTGTCTAGAATCAGCTGACTATTATGTTAGTAGAGAGTTTTAATAAAACAAAGAAGTCCATGCTAAGAAAAGTTATTGGTACAGCCTGAAATAAATGTCTCCCATTGTTATCTTACATACTGTTTGCCAAAACAGATGACTGCTTGACATTGCTAAGGAAACTTGGGAAGACATGAAGTCACCTTTTTAAAGTATGATAAAAGCTACATTAGTTTGCAGGATAGGTTAAAGCTGGCTATGCTTATGATAAAGGAGTACAACCCCATGAAATGCAAGGAATCTATGCTAAGAATGCATGACTCAGGGGATTTGGCCATGAATTGGAATGTACCTGGCAAGACATCTACAGCAGCTGGAGAGACCACAAAGGTACCTAACCAAGAGGATTACTGGCCTCAAACAATTGCCCTAAGCAGCACGACTGAAAAAGCTAAGACTGTTCTCTGTTGCATACCGCTTTCTCAGAGGCGATCTCTGTCTAACGTACAGAGCCATGTCCAGCCCAGAATTGTTGAACATGCTCCATCTTAGCAAAACCAAATCTACTCGAGCTACATGCTCTAGGGATATAAACCTCAACACAACAATGAATAGAACATACTGGAGGGACAGATTCCCTTCACAGAGACTTCCCTTACTATGGAACAGGGTCCCGATCTACATAAGACAGAGCCCCTATCACTCTTCAAGAGGAACCTTGATGAGTGGATGGGTAACAGAAAGTTCACACCGGGGATCACACCAACAGCACTACTAGATAGGGGCCAAGGGTACTAGCTGCTAGTACAAGGGTCTAGGGAACTACTAAAGGGGTGGTGAATACCACACAATGTGGCTGGGCTAATATATGCCTTCGGGCAGATAGCCCAGTACAAACCTATGAACCTATACGTTCAGGTGTTAGAGTTAGCACTTTCCATGGAAAACTAATGTCTGGCTCAGTGGAAAGGCCATTTGCCATGTTTGAATGAATAAATACAATAAACTGCAAGACTAGACAGCCAGGAAAGCCAGACATAGAATAAATCTATCTTTTCAATGTACTGAATGAAAGGAAATAGAATTTTTTGCTGTGAGTTACAAGCTGAAGTTCATACAAGTGTGAGGATTTCTATTAAGAAATTTATTTATTTTGTTTATACATATGTTAACCATGTAAGCTCACTGGACTGAAGAACTTTTTATGCATATCCTGGGCCTTGATGGCATTACACAATGAGTAATGCACGAAATGTAAATCAAGAATGTAATATATGACAATAGTTTTGAAACACACACAATGTAGTAAAGCTGGAAACAATGAAAAAGAGAAGGTGATGCAGATAATTGTAAGAAGTTACTGAGTCAGGTTAGTTTGCTAGGGAGTTGTAGACAAGAAGGAAAGAAGGAGGACAGAAGGGATTAAATAGCCAGCAGGTTTAACGTTGCAGTAGCTAGAGACATTTAAGCAATGGGCAGTCCCCTGCACTGGTGCTCACCATATATTCATAGACTGATGGATATTTCAAGGCCACTGAGTCTCTTTTGACCATACATGTCTTGCCAGTACTCTTCTTCAGGCTGCATCTTCTTTCTCCAGGAGGGCTATACAAATCAGCCCCAGAGCAAATATGTGGATACCCATCCAGTCATCTAGTTCATGTTTAAAGGATAACAGAGACTCACATTGCTTAACATGCATTAGAAATTTATTCCAGAGGTTTGTGAGATGCTGGGCTATAAACCTGTCCGCCTGCTATATTTTGTCTGTTGTTGAATATGTAGGTCCCTGGTTCTAGTGTCGGTTGACATATTGGACTTGTGAAGAAACAGGACCAGGACAATCAGGTCCCTAATGATGCTATAAGCATGACAGAAATCTTTCAAAAGTGAATAAGACTAAGAATAAAGGAAAAGATCTTTCATCCTGTCTTGGTAGTTAAGGGACTTATACATGCCAAATGGGACATTGAACTTGACAACTGACTTAAGAAATGCTGTATATAAGAAAGTGATTACCTCCTTAGACATTGATGATATTCCTTTGGTAGTTACCTTGTCTAAATAAAAAGATTTATTGACAACCATTGTCACATGGAGGTCAAAATAGAAGGAGTTATCAACCCAAATACCTCTTGTTCCTGACAATATTTTCACTTTGTAATAGAAGTGCATTTTTATACAAAATGATGAGGAGAACATTGTCTGCCTGAATGATGATGCTACACTTTTTAATATTTTTTTTTAGTCTATTTTTGGTACTCAGAGAGATGACTAGGTAGAATTCATTTTGGAGATTTAAGGTGTCATGCAATGACATAACAACGACTCCAATTTGCAGTGTCTGCAAACTTTGTCAGATGGAGGTCTTAGTTCTTCATCTGCATCTGAAAGAAAAAAAGAGAGGTTTAAGCACCACATCTTGAAGGACACCACTGGTCATTTTCACAGTTTCTGATGAGGCATCTGAAACCCACAGTGTGTGTGTGTGTGTGTGGGGGGGCTGTCTTTCTGCAAGTTTGCTATCCATCTTACCACATATGGGTTAATTTTTAATTTAAAAACGCAAAGCAAACACAATATTACCAAATAACACAAAGTCACCGCAGCTGAAAAGAAAATAGTTGTTTATTCCAAAATCACTTCCAGAATGAGCACTTTCGTCTGCTTCAAGCAAACTTCCTCAGATAAAGAACTCACTGGTGCACTCCTTTTTATACAAAATGATCTGACCAAGTAATAAAACAATAATTCAATAATTCAATGAATTACTTAAATAATTAATTAAAATCTTGAATTTGCGGTACACAAAAACTTTTTTCTAAAACCTTGACTGACCAAATAGTGCAAAAAATGATGCACAAATGATACAAAAATGATTAATACGACCAAGGAACATTATATATAAAGTTACACTAAAAACAAAAATAGTGAATTAATTGAAAATAAAAAGAAATATATATGTGTGTGTGTGATAAATGTTGTTTTGTTATTGATGCTGCATGTCTCTCAAATAATTGTAAACTATAACTTATACCAAGTCTGCTCTACTGGATAGTATGGCTTTGATGTTTATATATTCATTTAATTTTTAATTTAGTTTTGTATGATGTTAATATGTGGTATGGTGTCAAAGGTCATTCCCAGATTGAGATACACCATGTTCATTGCATGGCCACCATTCGCATCTATGTAATCCTTCCAAAGAAGTTCACCAGATTAAATAGACAGAATCTGACTTTCACATAGCCAAACTATTAGAGGTCAAGTCTAACAAGATCTGTGATATCACAGTTCATGAAGTCTGTTATAATACATTCCATGGCTTTGCAGATGAGGCTTGCAATTTATTTATTTATTATGTATCTATTTGTTTATTTATTTATTTAGGCTTGTAATGCTGCTAGGTCTGCAATTACCAAAGTCAGATGTAAGGGCAGCCTTATAGTGGGGCATCACCGCTGAAGTGCTCTACTTATTGAGGACAAAACCAGTAGCTAAACCTTGGTTAAACAGATTAAGGAGTGTGAGTGCAGGGGCATGTTTAACATAGCTAAGCAACCAAATATATTAAAAGGTCTCATGGGAAAGTATTTGTTTTCTTTGTTAGTACTTTTAGTAAATTATCCTTAGAGATGATAGAAGAAGTATGGGATCAAGATATTTCAGGGCTTTGAATAGAAACCTTTGGGATGAAGTTAGTACTAAATTGTTTGCAAGGGTATTGGCAATGTTTACAGGGTAAGGACAGGAAATATCATTATGAGTAAATTCTGAACAATGTAGTAATTATCATTGGCTTCAGGTGTCAGCTTAAGTTTATGGGCTTCTTTAGTATACCTGGTAGTGTTCTTCATTTTTTGTAACAATTGTAATATTATCTTTGAGGTAAGGGGACATGTATATACTAAATAACTTAAGGAGTCTCTTTTTTTGCTGTACAATTTATGGACCACTAGGGTGGTTTGATTTTGAATTTCCCATGAAACTCAGCTCTGGTAGGGACTGCTACCTCTGTGCATTTTTCTAAGTGGGTGTAGAATTCCTTAGTGAAGCTTGCTGTTGTATTATGGTCAGGGGAGGTGCAGTTATAAGTGACTGCTGATATTTCCTCACAGAGTAAGATGAGGTTGGTATGTTCATAGTTCTTAAATTCAGAGGGGTGTTTGGATTTCTCTAGGAACTTTTGGGAGTTTAAAGCAGAAGGCAACAAACATTTAGTCAGACTTAATATGGAAGGAGATACCCATACCTCTTATCTGTCTAGCTTTTCACAAAATGTCCAGATTTTTGCCTCATATTTTTCATCTGTTACTCATAAAATGTGTGGTTTTGTGGCAAATTGCTGAGGACTGATTTCACTATATAATGGCATACATTTGATTTTCAGACTTTATATCCTTCACAAAATGTATGCTAAGACAAATCCTATTATTTTATCAGCTTTCTCAGTTTATAAGAGCAATATTTAAAATACGTCTCAATTTTTGGGCTTTTGCTCTTTCATTATTTTAGGCCTTGTCCAGATTTTTTGTGCTAAGAGGTTGACAGGTATGTGAATGGAGTAGTGCAAGAGGTGATCATATTTGTAAGAATTAGGTCAGGAATGTTGTGTCCTCTAATATGTTTAGTGACTGATCAAAGGAATTTGGATAGTGCAGTGGTGCAGTGGTAGCATTGCTGCCTCATAGCAAGAGGTTCTCTGGTTCAATTCTCCACCGGGGTGCCTTCTGTCTGGAGTCTGCTTGTCCTCCCTGCATTCGTGTGGGTTTTCACCTGGTGCTCTGGTTTCTTCTCATGTTACAAAGACATACATCTGGAGTGTTTCTCCCTGGGTGTCTGCTGAAAATTGGCTTTGTTCCAAGTCGGACTTACCTGGTTAACAAATGTTAAATACAATTTTTATTAAGTTTAGGGATTTTTGGACATGTCTCAAATTGGAGGTATATGTGTATCAGTTTATTGAAGGTTAAAGTTACCCCAAATGGGAAGAATTTTATAAGAGGAAGATCAGTTAGAATGCTGTAGAATCTTGTATGGTTATCGGGGGGGAAAGAAGTGATTTGACAATTGATCCCATCTAAAGTGATTTGTCATTCAGTGAGTTCAGTTTGTGAATTGCTAGGGATATTCCTGGAGGTAATATGTTCCTTGACAAATGTGGAGACTTCATCACAGATGCCATCAGGCCTGATGGCACTAAAAGTGCAAAAGTCTGCTATACAAGGAGTGTTCTATTTATATTTAAACCAAGTTTAAGTAACTGCACAGACGTGGAAGTTTTCCAAAGGCAGGAGTGCCTCAAGATCAGGCAATTTATTATTTAGACTTCTGGCACTGAAAGAGTTACTTTAATGAAATCTGATTTTGAGACTGAGATGTTAGTTACATTGGGATATCATCCTTCAATTGAACTCTGCCTAAAAGGCACTAAGGGTAGCAAAGACATTAGCCACTATGCATAAGCCTTGAAATGAGAAATACAGGCTGTCTTTTGTGAAGCAAGCTGGACTGTTGAGCATTGCTTCTCATGCGGACAAATACTGGACCCCTGGAATTACTCCAGCTATGTAACCAGTTATTAAAAATAGATATTTTCCTTGTATTTAAGCATGTTTCAAAGTGAAGGAGGGATTCCACACAGGACTACTATCTTACCTTTTTACTGCTTTTGCAACATGCATGTAAAGTTCTTTTTTTATTTATTTGCTTAAGAAAATGTTTTATTGATTTCACACACACACACACACACACACACACACACACACACACACACACACACACACACACACACACACACACACACACACACACACACACATACACACACACACACACACACACATATATATATATATATATATATATATATATATATATATATATATATATAGAGGTCCACTTTTAATTCCCGAAATACCAAAATCTCGAGTTTTGAGATACAGAACTTAAAACATTGAGATTTCGATATCTCGAAATTTAAATGTGGAAAAAAAACATTAACACAGCTTAAATAAAGTGTTTGCAGGGGGGGCAATATCCCTGCACCCCCAAACCCCCCTACTTAAACATACCGACTCCAAGATCGTGCTACAGTGAAGAGAACGGTGATGCTCTTGTTGTACTTACCATTCTCTTTACTGTAGCGTGGTCTCAGAGTTGGTATATTTAAGTAGGAGGGGTGTCGGAGGCATAGCCCCCCATGTGGGGGTGCAAAGGGGCTTGCCCCCCTGCAAACACTTTATTTTAGTTCATTTGTTTTTTTTTTCCACTTTTAAATTTCGAGATACCGAAATCCCAATGTTTTGAGTTTGGTATCTCAAAACTCAAGATTTTGGTATTTCGGGATTTAAAAGTGGACCCATATATATATATATATATATATATATATATATCCATATATGTATATATATATATATATATATATATATATATATATATATATATATATATATATGCACACACACACACACACACATATATATATATATATATATATATGTATATACAATATATACACAGAAAGGAAAAAATTCAACATCACATATTATTATACAGTGCTAGAAATACATAAATCATCAAAATAATCTGATTCAATTAACCAATTAAGCATCTTGATATTTCAATACCACATTTCAACGTTATCTCAATAATGAGATGTCCAAGTATAATTTATAGACTATATTCTAATCATGTCTTTTTCAGTTTTACATAGCATTGCTGTTAGACTTAAAAATTCTTTGAACATACAAGCTGAGTTTGATTTTTATTTTTGTAATATTTTTTTCTAGCTACAGCAAGAACACTCCAAAACATTTTCATGTGGCTTTTAGAGATAAAGAACGTTGAACATTCATTAGTATTGTTGATCTAGTTAAAGAACAATTATCAGACCATAACCCATTAAAAATACTTAGCTCTTCCCCAAAAAAATGCATTTGTCACAGTCCATGAACATATGTGCCCAGTCAGCTTTTACATCTTAATTGCACCTCCAGCAAACTGAAGAAGTCACTTTACTAAACTTAGAAATTTTATAAGGAACAACAAGCATTCTGTGTATATATTTCCACATAAAACTTTTCAAGATAAACTTGGAGATGTTTAACTAACTGACTTAAGAAAATTAGCTCTATTCGTATCATCATTCAGGTCTCTGAATCCACGACTATCTAAAACATTCCAATTTTTTGCACCAAAGCTATTATGCATTATAATTAACTTTTATAACTTGGACAGATTTCCTTTGTAGATCAATTTACCTTTGATGATAGCACCTATATACTCAAGTAATGGGGAATATTGTTCCATTCCTCTTCATCCATATTACCTATAAATGTATTTAATTTCTTTCTAATATATACTATTAAGTGATTAACATAATCATCCGAGTTATAATCTCTCATTAAACATTCTGGAGACTTAGTTTTCCCTTTTTAGAAGCATTCATACCATAGTACAAACCCATTCCTTCTTAGTAAATTAATTTTAACATTGTTCTGAGTTTCTTCAAATCTAGAGGTGTATGCAATTGGAAATCACTAAAATTTCCATTTTTAAATCAATAGGAATTAAAAAAATATATTTCTTAATTGTTTTCAGGATTTCATATACAAAGAGTAAAATATTGAAATGAGTTTCCTTCTAAAGTATGTTTTAACCAAACAAATGGATTTTTTACATAATTTTAATTTATTATTTTTGATAAAATTATAAGAACTTAGTATGATTTGTTCTTGAATGGTTTTCCATTGATTAGTATAAGCTGAGTCTAGTTAAAGTATTATAGAGTTAAAATTAATTTGCAGCACTGGAGTAAGATTCTAGGCCAGGAAAGCTAATGCCACCACACTCCCACAGTATAATTTTTATTAGCAATTCTCAGCTTTTTAAGATACCTAAGAATGACGTTAACATTTTTCCCTTTTTCTTTTAAGAGTTTCTGTGTCAGTTATTAATGCTATTGAATGCAGTAAATATATATAAGGGGGGATTCAATAAAGCCTACACAAGAATTTTGACTGTGTGTGCATCCCAGCATGATGTGCACATGGCTGTGAAACATTTTCAGTAAACTCCATGTAGCGGTGTGCACTCACATGCAAATACAGTAACTGTTGTGGCACGTAAATTACAGCATAAATAGCTGAATTTTTTGCTAATGAAGCAAATCAACACAGTGGAGTGATTCAACAGCATCTAAAGTGACCATGTAGAGTCTGAGTTTGTGTTGGCTGTGTACTCCAAAACTTTTTAAATACAGCCATGGAAAGGAGTCTACATGGAAAAAAGAGCAAGTAAGAGCTGTTACATTTATACAGAACTGACCTTACCATGTAACACCACAAATATTACCTAATTGCATATTGTGGATGCTAAAAAATCACAGTAACAAATATAAAAATACCTTTTTAAGTGCCATGACATAAGTGCAGCTTCACTTCCCCACCCCCAAATGAAGAATATGCTTGTAAGTAATGCAGGCTGCTAAAATGTTTAAATGAAACAAACTATTATTCTGTAATGTAAGCATATGCATTATGCAGCTGATGGATTATAGTCCTATTTGACTAAAACATGTATTCCTCTGTTACAACATTGGGGTTCTGTGTAGTTTCCCTGCCTACATGGTTGCTAACCATGCATATTCCAAGCTGTCAGCACAGTGAAGATGCAAACGAAGTCAAAACTCATTAGAAGTGTTGAATTTCAAAAGTGTAATCATGTAGGGATTTTTCACTTCTTGTAGGCACTTCCACAGTGTTCATGCTGAATACATGGCAAAAGTGAATGTTGACGTAAGGAGGGGTGTCAGGTTATACTTGCAGAGGTGAACATGCAGAGCTGTGAAGGGAGAAAGTACATTTAAGCAGTGCACAATTTCCAAGTTCTGTGTCATCCTCAATATTTTGCTGTTATAATGTGTGATCTCTGTCTGGTTTATTATTTTTTTACTTTGCCATTGTTTGTGTGATATGGCCCTAAGTGCAACAACAAAAAACAGATGAATGAATGGTAGGTTTCTCTGAGTTGTTATGGAACTATTCCTTTGACAGCACATGTATGTGTTAGGGCCCAAATATAGATGGTCCTGGGTTTGACTACAGGGGGTGCAACCTTTCTTTTACTTTTTATGGCCTATGTTTGTACAATATTATGATAACGGAGGAAATATCAATTTTGCCTCTCCTTGCATTATTTATGCAAAGGTGAACAGAGGTGTGTGGAGGTGCACATAGCGCACTACTGAGCAACAACAGGTGTGTTTAATAGATGCTAGTTATAGCATAAGCAGGTAAGTTACATGTTAACCAATCCAACACAGTGGAGCTATCCAAAAATGTATAAACTATCCATGTAGCCTGCATTCTGTTTTTTATTCAGTCCTTCAATACCATTGAAGTAGAGAAAGGGAAATTTTAGCTGACAAAATGCTAGGGGCTGTTGCAGCTATTCTGCATCGTATGTGCAAGAGGCTGAAGCCAATGCTGCTGTTGCTACTGACAATAGGCCTAGGCTGAGGAGGAAAAGAGTGTTCAAGCCCAGGGTAACTTTCCAGGTGCTACAGGAGCTGGAGACTGTACAACACTACAGAGAGAAGAGGGAACCATTACAAAAACTCTATGAGCTCTGCCTTCCTCAACTCAAAGCCAGAGTCAACTGATGGGAACCCATCCCAGTGGAAACTAAGGAATATGTAGCCCTTAGAATATTAGCTACTGGTACTTTTCAAAGACCAACTGGGGACATTATGGGTATGTCACAAGCATCAGCCTCCAGGATCTTCCACCGGTTTCTGAATGCTATACTAATAAATGCCAGTGAGCACATATTTCCCCCCGTTGTTCTGAATAGAAGGCCAGCAATATGGAACTGTTTTACCATGTAGCACACTACTCTGAAGTACTGGGTGCCATAGATTGCACTCATGTACACATTAAGGCACCACCTGGTTAGCAGGTTAGAATCTAAATTAACTGCAAGGGAAACCACTCCATCAACTGCCAAGTCATGTGTAATTCTCACGGAATTATCTTGAATATGTGTACTGGCAACCCTAGCAGTTATCATGACTCCCATATCTGGTGCACATCACAGCTGTATCAGATGTTTTCCAGGTGGACATCCCACAGGGGCATTTACTGGGGGATGATGGCTATGCCCTGGAACCATGGCTGATGACACCAAAAAGAAATCTACACACACACTCATGGCAGAATGCCATAATTACGCCATGCTCAAGCTGGAAACATCATACAGCATGTGTTTGGGCTTCTGAAGTCACGGTTTTGAAGTCATGGTTCTGGAACTTGGATCTATCCAGTGGAGCCTCTCAGTATTATCCACACACATGTACATAAATATTCACAGCATGTACTATGCTCCACAATCTAATCCAGTGGAAACAGCTGCAGCAGGATCAGCAAGGGAAGGGACACATATCCCCCCACCAATGCCTAGGTCACTACAGGGACAGTCAAAGGAGGATCCAGAGGAGAAACCCCCAGCTGCTGTCCCTGTAGGCAGACATAGGCATGCCCAGTATGCCCTTGCTTTGATAAGAGAGAGAACATAGCACATCCACTGACCACCTGAGGACCTAATACCTTCCTCCTACTCACATACATATAGTAAAATTGATGCCAGGCAACTTACACGACCTTTACCTCCCCAGGTGGTGCCTTAACAGATCCTGGAAACTATCGTCCCATAAGCCTGACTAGCTTGGTCTGCAAAGCTATGGAAAGGATCATCATGGAACTCATAAATAAAGATATTGGGGACCTACAGACACTGGATCCTATCCAGTTCAGCTTTGTTAAGGGCAGATCCTGCCTCTTAAACCAGGTCGATTTCTTTGAAACAGTCACCAAGGCCATTGACAAGGGGAAGGTGGTCCACACAGCCTAACTGGACCTCACAAAAGCCTTCAATACAATACCCCACTTGGGCATCATAGATAAGCTATCCAGCGTAAATATAAACCCCTATGTCACTAGATGGGTTGCAAACTGGCTCAAAGACAGAACCCACGTGGTTAGAATTGCTGGAGCCATGTCAGACTCCAAACCAGTTACAAGTGGCATCCCACAAGGCTCAGTCCTGGGACCTCTCTTGTTTGGTATATATTTCTCGGAGTTACAGGCCAACACAGAAGGACTGTGGCTGACCAAGTTCGCAGATGACTGCAAACTGGGTGCCATAATCAACTCTCTAGCTGACACAAGCATCCTCCAAAAGGGTCTCATAGAAACAGACAACTGGTGCCAGAGCCATGGCCTCAAGCTAAACGCCAAAAAGTGTATAGTCTTCCCCTTTGGCAAAAACAAAGTGCCCACAAATTACCACATAGGTGGTAATCCATTAAGTACGGAAGAAGTAATTAGGGACCTGGGGACCCAAATTGATAGCAATCTCTCATTTGACAACCACATGGCCAAAGTGGTTAGAAAAACATTCTATATAGCCCACCTAATCATGAAGGGATTCACATCTAGATCAGGGGAGGTCATTGTGCCTCTTTACTCATCCTTCATCAGGTCCATAATTGAGTACAATGCCCCTTTTGGGATGTACCTTACCAGACACCTGCAGCAACTGGAAAGACCCCAAAAGTACCTCACCAAGAGGATCAAAGGGCTCAAACAGATGCCATATGCTGCCCGGTTAAAGAATCTCCAGCTCTACTCCATTGCATACCGCCTGCTTAGAGACAATCTGTGCCCGACATATAAAGCCATGTCCAACCCGGAATTAATTGATATGCTGCACCTCAGAAAATCCAAATCCCATTGAGCTACGCACTCGAGGGACTTGAACCTCAGCACAGAAATAAATAGGACATGCTGGAGGGACAGATTCATAACCCAGAGGATCCCTTCACTCTGGAATAAAATCCCAGTCCAAGTTAGGCAGAGTCCCTCACTGACTCTCTTCAAGAGGAATCTTGATGAGTGGATGGGAGATCGTAGATTTACCCCGGGTATCACTTCTGTGTCACTGTTAGACAGAGGCACAGTAAACTAAACCTCAAAAAAGGGCATAGTAAAATTCATTTAAATGGGTGGTGAAAGCCAAACACACTCTGGCTAGGTTTACAAATGCCCTAGGGCAGATAGCCTAGTATGAACCTATGAACCTATGAACCAATGTATTGGCTGTGTACTCCTTGTATTTGACAGAGTCAGCCCTGAACTAAAGGTGTGTCAACTGCTGCATTTGCAAGGTAAGTCCTGAACCTAGAGTGTGTTCTTTAATAATATTATGGCATATTCTTGTACATCCTAACTTGATATAGTAAGCAAGTAAATAGTGATAGACATGTACAGAAAGTACCTTAACATGTGACACCAGACACTTATTTTACTTATATTTGTCCATTAGTAATTAGTAGGCCTCAGACATAAAAGATTCACACAGTCATACCTCTGAAGAATACTGATGTTTCCTGCATGGTCTCAGTTTAACAAGACACTTTTGCACTGGTAAATCATTAAAGACAGAAGTTAGAAAGTGATGATAAACATTGCATTTTCAGACTTCAGACTTATTTGTTTAATAACAGTAACTGAGCTTTATTTTCCTCCCAAAAGAGGAGTGTAGTCTTGTTCATGCCATAACAATAACTCAGCTATGCTACATCCAAAAGAATAGTATATGTCTGTTTGTGCCATCCAACCTGAACTTCACTTGTTGGCAACTGCATATATTATTATTCTCAGTTAATATCCTCTCACATGTTAAGGCCAATGATGTAGGATGACTAACGCACTGCATGTGTTAGATAACTGATGAATGCTCAAGAAAGACAGAGAGGTAAGACAGACCTGCATATTTGTAGGCATAATTATAACTGGTTGTGTGATCTTTAACTGCTCTATGTCCAGATATAGTAAAGAGAATTAAATGTTCAAATCACAGTGGGTGGTTTGATAGCAGTGTACATTCTAATGCAGTTGATTGTGTGAAGATTGACTTCATTTCATTGATGCAAAGCTGTTTGTGTGGCAAAGAGGACTAAGGCATCCCCTTGTTTTCTAAAGATGTATTGCATGAGGGTTTAAATCCTGACATATGTAGGAATTTGTGATGTGTACTATTAATTTTCACTGTGCTTTTACAGATTTTGTATATGCGGCCCTTAATTTTAGTATTGTTTCCTCTTTGTATTCTTTTAATTCCACTTTTGTGAGATGTGTCGCAGCCAATAAAATGGCTTGGCTAAGCTTATCTTGTTTGCACAATGCACAACATTGCGGAAAGATGGAATAAACAGATTGCCTAGAAAGCAGACACCCAAAACTAGAAAATAGATACATTCAATTAATGCTCTTAGCCATTGGGAAAAGCCAGCCTGGAGTACAGATGGGCTGGGATATAGTAGCAAGTATTAGCAATGTGGCTTGCTTTTGCGCACTGCTTCCCTATGTGCAAACAGGCCTATCTTGCATGCATGCACATTTTGTTAACCATCATGCAAATCCAATGCTCGTTGTACTATGGAACGGTATATATGTTATTTTATTACTGGTGTTTATTGTCCAGTTCCTTTGTATGATACAGAACATTGCAAAACATTGCAAACTAAGGGCACAATATAACTATATGTCGTATTTACAATACATCAATTTGTCCTAACAAACAAGCACTACAAGCCTGGGGTCTCATTACTTTTCCCACACATATATCAACCACAGTACAAAGTGTTATACATAATGTTGTGCGCTCACTCATGGACTGGGCCACTTGGTGGTGCTCATAGCCTTGTTCTGCAAAACTAAAGTACCAAGTATACTGAATTAGTGTGTGTGTGTGTTGTTACATAGCTAGGTTTCCAAACAGCCTACTGCTATTAGACTACTAGCCTCAGATGACACCATGAAGCAAGGTACCTAAGCAGGCCTCTTAATCTCTTGTCTCCCACATGGCCTGTTTATGTCATCTACTATAAGTTCACCTGCAGTCCTATGAAAATCAGACTTGTGCCATGGTGCTAGTGATAAGTACTGTGTTCTGTAGTCTGTGTTTTTAGATAGGTAGGGGTTCTATTTTCACTGCTGTCAACTGTGTGTGTGTGTGTGTTTGTGTGTGTCTACACAGAAGAGCAGAAGTATGTATCCCACAGTTACCTTTCCAATGGCATCCCTTGCTAGCTTTTTGAGAGTTGTACAAGCCTACACATCCATTTCATGCTGGTCTCCCAACCTCTTGTCTACCACATGGTTTGCCAATGTCATCTTCTATAAGTTCACCTGCATTCCTGTCAAAATCAGACTTGTGTCATGGTGCATGTGTTAAGTACTTTGTTCTGTAGACTGTATACTTAGATAGGCAGGAGTTCTATTCTCACCACAGTCAAATGGAGGGGTTAGTGTGTGTGTGTGGGTGTGTGTGTGTATGAACTGTTGCTGAAATTATAGAAAGCCTTTTACTCCAGCCTGTTGGACAGTGTTACATCTTCTCCTGGGCAGACACACATCTGCCATTACTAGGTTATACAGTAAGCAAAAGAAGCTGTTGTCTATAAATACAAAAATGAGAACACAGAACTGGAAGACCACCCTCTTCAGCCTAAACAAGCAAATAAGACAATTTGTGCAATCTCTCAACTCAACCCTTATTTTTTCTTTTGTTTTTTTTTTGAGTTGTTTTTATTTTTTCTTTCCCCCATGGCACAGTGGGGTAGGCCTGGCCCATGGGATCCAATTAATCCCATTCCACTGGCTATGGCATCAAGGCCCAGCACACTTAAGCCACAATCTGGTAGCACCCCTTGTGCTGCCCCTGCACTACCTTGCCCTTCAGGAATTTCTGCCTTAGAGGACAGTCCTGTGGTTTCCCTACAGAAGTAGTGGCAGAGAGGGGGGGTGATTTTATCACCCAAGAAGAACTGCCAGGGCTGGGGCATAGGATTATGTGCCACACTGTGGTCACATGGCTACTCTGGTTGGAGGCACTGCTCTCCATCATTGTACTGAATAACATAAACAGATGCAGAAGCCAGATGCTGCAACCATCGTTGCAGTGAGGTGACAGTGCTGACAGCCCCATGGGGATTCTCACTGTCATCTAGCTTAACATCCATAGGTTTGCAAGGTCCACAGCCTTATCCTAACCATGGTGTTTACCTACCTCTTTTGATTTTCGCCATCCCTGTGTATTGTCTTGTATATCCTATTTTGTCAGCAACTGTTTCCTCACCTTACCAACTTACCAGCCCCAGATATACCCATGTCCCTTCCCGAACATTCCTTAGTCACTCAAACAAAAAAAAAAAAAAAAAAAAAAAAAAATAGGGCACCAGTCCCAAAAAAAATAAATTGCCCCAAAGATAGCTCTCCATGTCAAAAATGTGTCTACTTACAATTGATTCAGTCCAATTAGCTATACAGCATGATTACATTGTTTTCACCTCTCTCTCTCTCTCTGACAGCCCAATTTCAGCTAATCTTATGTACTTATGGTCAGTTTATAGTGCTCATTCTCAGTATGTCATATATTCATAATACATGCACGTGTTGTCCACTTTGACAAGCAATACAACCCAGGGGCTCAGTATCTTTTACAACCATATATCAAACATACTACAAAGTGTAATATATAATGTTGTGTGGTCCATGATGGACCGGGCCACTCAGTGATGCTGATAACCTTGCTCTGCTAAACTCAAACATCCAACTATGCTCTATAAGGGTACTTGCATTTTTACACAGCAAGGCGTCTACACATCTACATCTACAGTTAATCTACAAGCATCATATGAACCTATGAATCTATATGCCTATGCAGGCCTCACAACTTGTTGTCCCCCACATGGCCTGCTGATGTCATCTACCATAAGTTCACCTGCAGCCATGTAAAGGTCAGAGTTGTGCCATGGTTCTTGTGTAAAGTATATTTAGATAGATAGGGCTTTTGTTCTCACTGCAGTCAGCTAGGTGTTTGTGTGTCTCTACTTAGCCTAGTAGGTGTGCTATCTTACAGTTACTTCTCCAGTGACATAGCTTGTTAGTTTTTTCATATTTGCAGAAGCCTACACATCCATTTCATAGAGCCCTCCCAACTGAGTTCCTATTGCATTATCGCAGATGCACTTTGTCAAATGCATCTTGATCAAACCTAAAAGAACAAAACAGCAAAATAGTGAAGCGGCTTTCCAGTGAATTCTTTCCCTGGGAAAGAATTTGCTTGGACACTTTCACTACTTTGCCATTTTTGGCACTGTAATGCGATCTCAGAGTTGATATATTTAAGTAGGGGGGTCTGGAGGGCACAGCCCTCCATGTCGGTTTGCCCCCACATTATGTAATGTTTTAAAGTTTTTTTTTTTATTTTGGAACAGTGATTTTTTTTCCCTTGGAAAAAAATTACTGTTCTGAGGCTTTGACGTTGTAAGCTTTCACTTAGATGGGGTCAATTAATTATCATTTGCTTTTGTAAGCATGCAATAATATAATATAGACCCTCCCAACCTCTTTTCTCCCACATGGCCTGCTGATGTCATCCACTCTAAGTTGACCTGCAGAGATGTAAAAGTCAGACATAGTGACACCTAGAAGTTTTGTATGAGGGACTATTTCAGTGGGGGTCATGTTTTGCCTGACTAAAGGGAAGGAGTTCTTGTCTGATTTGGTCTACTTAGATGGGGTAAATATCATGACATTGGATTTCGGTGTCTTGAGAGCTAGGTGATTGTTCAACATCCAAGACTCGGTACATCTTGAGTTAATTTCATGAGTCTGGGGAGAGATTCAGCATAGCAGATAATAGTAGAGTCATCTGCATATTGGATGAGTTTAGCATTTTGGATACACTGATGAAAGTCCTTAATGAAGATGTTAAATAGTAAGGAACCTATTATAGAGCCTTGTGGAATGCCTGTCAGAGTGTGAAGGAAGGAAGAAGTACAGTTTTTCCACTTGACAGCCTGCTGTCTATCAGAGAGGTAACTGGAGAACCAGTTGATGAAAGAGGAGGAAAGATTGAGATGAGAGAGCTTGGACAAGAGAAGGTTATGTGAAACAATATCAAAGGCCTTAGGTAATTCTAGAAGAAGGGTAGATACAATATTGCCAGAGTCATGAGCATGGTTGATGATTTCAAGAAAGGAAAGAAGGGCAGTAGTAGTGCTGTGTCCGGGTCCAAATCCATGTTGTGTGGGAGTTAGCAGTTGATTGTCTAAGAGGTAGGGTAAGAGTTGTAGGTGAATACATTTTTCAAGGATTTTAGAGATGGGGACAGGATGGTTATTGGACAGAAATTGGAGCTATCGGTGTTGTTGCTCCCTTTGTGAAGGGGAATGATGAATGTTTTTTTTTTCAGAGGAGGGGTACATAGGATTGTTGGATGGAGAAATTTATTAGGATACAAATGGGAAGAACTATGCCATCGGCAGCTAGCTTGAGGAAGTTAGATGGAAGGTTATCTGTGGTATTAGAGCATGGTCTTAATTTTTGTAGTTTTTTATGTTAGTGATAGGAAGAGGCTTATAGTACAGTGGGGAAGATGAGTAGGTTTGGTGTGAGAGAGGGTAAAGTTAATGGAGAGGATGAGGTCAGAGCTGATGCATTATTAGGGAAAGATGTGTTGAGCTTGGCTGAGTCTGTTAAGAAGGAGTTAAACTGGGGGGCTAAGAAAAGATCAGAAGAGTTAGGATCTGAGCAGGGGTTGTCTTTTTTGCCAAGAGAGATGAGGACAGAGATACTGCTCCAGAATGTTTTTGGGTTTGATTTATAATTGTTTTGAAGTTTGAAGTAGTAGGATTTTTGGTCAGCGAAGTTGCTTGCATTTGGTCAGGGAGTTGGGTGTTTTACATTTTTGGTAATGTTTCCATGATTTATCTCAGAGATGCATTAGATTTATAGTGTCTTTGGTTAGCCAAGGGACAGTTTTGGATTTAACCCTTTTAGTTCTGGGGAGAGCAAAGCTGGTTAATAGGTTAATGAATGAAGTACTGAAGTAAGTAACAGCATTGCACAGAGGAAGAGTTTTTAGAGGGTTTAAGTTCACTCACTAAGTTGAATAAGGAGAAAGTAACTGTCAGCTGCGTGTCAGGTACCAGGATCTGCCACATAATGCACGTACTCAGGTCCCTCAACAACAGTTACAAATATGACTCTGTCATTGTACATGTGGGTGTGAATGACCTGAGATGTACCTCCCTGGACTACATGAAAAGAGACATGGAGGAGCTCTTGGATTATGTAGCCCAGGTGGGTATGACCCTAGCCCTGACCAGCATCCTAATATCACACACAGTACAAGCATAAAATGATTGATTTCAACAATTGGCTAAGTTTCTGGTGTCATTCTAAGGGGATCCAGTATCTGTCTCCCTGGGATGACATGACTGACAGACCTCAATGCTTTGCCAGAGATGGCCTGCATCTGTCACCCCTGGGCTTTCAGATACTGGTCAAGGCTCTTGCCACGCCTGAAGTGCCTTTTTTAGATGGTGTTCCGAAGACCAAATTACCACCATAACTGCTACAAACAAATGCAGTCTGAGAGTCATGCTGCTCAATGTTAGAAGTCTAAATCTCAAAATGGACTCCCTTGAAGCACTCCTTAAAATGGAGAACATTGACATTTGTGCTGTAACAGAGACCTGGTTCAAGGTAGCAGAAAGCACCCCTACACTAACCAGACTATAAATCATTCCACACGTTTTGGCCCCAGAACTTGGACTGAAGCTCCAAAGGTGGTGGTGTTTCCATATTCATAAAGGATGCACACACCTCCAGACTGGTAGCCCAACATAACGCATCTGAGATACTTCAGGTGAAGCTAACATTGGGTAAGACAGCGATTCAGGTCGTAGCCTGCTTAAGGAACCCAATCATGTCCCAAGACTCACAGTCCATGTTCCTAAGCACTCTGGAGAATTTCAGAGTCCAACCTAACAGTCTCATACTGAGCGACTCCAACTACCCCTCCATTAACTGGGAAAATTACTCATTTACCAATATACTTGCCCAATGCTTTCTGGAATTCATAAATTCCAATGCTCCAGAAAGCGCGTTCTTACCCCAACTAGAGGTAGCAACATCCTTGACCTGGTCATTACTAACATGGGCAACTGTTGCTCTACACCAATATTCAACTCCTCCCTTGTTAGATCCGACCACAAACTAACCACCTTGGAAATCCACCCCCCCCCCACAAAGGTAACCACCATGAAAAACTTCTCCAAAGCTAACTTTGGGCTCCTAAAAACAGAAGTGGCTAACTTCACAGTACCCATGTAAATGAAGAATAGTTGACACTGAATCATACACCAATGCACTGTACAAACACATACACCAATGCATGGATCTAATCATACCCAATAGAACCAAGACTCTCTCCTCAAAAAAAAAGGAAGACAAATTGGTGGTCCTCTGCCCTAAACAAACTCTACAACAGAAGGAGGAAATCGATGCGGGATAAGGTGAAGTCCCAAGACCGGAAAAACTCCCTTATCAGCCTCAACAAAAGGTTGAGATCCCTCATCAAATCCTCTAAATCTAGCTATGAAAACAGAATTGCAGCAGATAGTAAAGACCACCACAAGGCCTTCTATAGTTATATAAAGACTCTCCATGGCAATTCCCAGATTTGCTCTGAGCTACTGCACAATGGTATCTCCTATACTGAGCCAACAGATATTGCCAATATACTGGCTGACAGATTCAGTGCTAATTTTCCCCCTACCCCTCCAAAGGACCAATCACAATACCAGTAGATTGCCAGGCACCCAGTATTACTGCTGCACAGGTTAAAACAGCACTGTCCAAGGCCAAGAATACAGCCTCCGACCTGACAATCCAGAGTTTGGAGATTCCTTATATCTGGAATTGGTTTTGTGAACTCTGGAATTGGTTTTGTGAAGGGTAGATCATGCCTGCTCAACTTGATTGACTTCTTTGAGGCAGTCAACAGAACTGTGGATGAAGGCAATTTGTTTCATACAGCCTACCTTGATCTGGCCAAGGCCTATGATACCATTTTCCCACTCAAGAATCATAGAAAAACTCACTAAGCTAGTCATCAACCCCTATATCACTAGGTGGGTTGCAAACTGGCTCACAGATAGAACCCACAGTGTGAAAGTAGTTGACTCTAAGTCAGACTACTGACCAATCATGAGTGGAGTCCCACAGGGTTTGGTCCTGGGTCCTCTCCTGTTTAGTATCTACTTCTCTGAAGTCAAGGCCAGCATGAAGGGACTGTGGCTGACAAAGTTCACAGATGATTGCAAGTTGGGAGCTATTATTAACTCCCAAAGTGATGTTGACATCCTACAGAAAGGCCTCAAGGACACCAACGATTGGTGTCAGAACCATGGCCTTAAGCTCAATGCCAAAAAATGTGTCGTCATTCCTCTTGGGAAAAACCTGGTTCCCTTGACTTACCACATTGATGGTAGTCCACTGAACAGAGAAAGTGTTAAAAGAGATCTGGGAACACAGGTTGACAGCAACCTCTCTTTTGACCACCACATTCCAACATGGTCAGAAAGTCCTTCTATTACTAAGAGTTTTGCATCCAGGAAGAAATAGGTCTTTGTCTCCCTCTGCTCTTCCCTCATTAGGCCAATCATCAAGTACAATGCCCCATTTGGCATGTTCCTCACTAGACACCTGGAACAACTGGAGAGGCTGCAAAAGTACCTCACAAAGAGGATCCTAGGCCTTAAACACTTGTCCTATATTGACAGACTAAAAAAACTCCAACTATTCTCTGTCTTATATCGCCTAGAGGTGATCTCTGCTTGACTTAACAAAGCCATGTCTGACCCAGCTCTGTTAAAAATGCTACATCTAAAGAAATCCCAATCCCTCCACACCACACACTCCAGAGACCTCAGCCTCATTACCACAATCAACAGAACATGCTGGAGGGACAGGTTCATAACCCATAGACTGCCCATGCTATGGAATAGACTTTCCATACATGTCAAGCAGAGCACCTCACTGGACCTCTTCAAGAGAAATTTGATGAGTTAATGGGAAATAGATAATTCATCCTGTGTATCACTCCAGTGGCGCTACTTGACAGAGGCACTATGAACTAAGGTCAGTTGGCACAATGCCAGGGTAATTCTATGGGCTAGGCTCGTAAAGGCTCCATGGCCATTAGCCTAGTAAACACCTATGAACTTATGAACTTATGTGATTTAAGAAGTCAGAGAAGATTTAAGGGTTGAAATTCTTCAGGGTACGGGTTGACATATAGATGTGCTGTAGATGGAGGAAGGAAGGAAGGTGAATGATTTTTCAGAGCACCTCAATGGCCCTCTTCAAGAGAAATCTTGATGGGTGGATGGGAAATAGAAAATTCATCCCGGGGATCACTCCAGTGGCTCTACTCGACATATGCACTAGGAACTAAGGTTGAGTGGCATTATGCCAGGGTAATCCTATGGGCTAGGCTTGTAAAGGCTTCAGGGCCATTAGCCTAGTACACACCTATGAATCTATGAACCTATTTGCAAAGGCAGGAAGATGATCACTGAGGGATACAGGTAGGGTACCACTATCAAAGATAATGTTGGGGTGGGAAACTATTATCCAATCCAGAATGCTGCCTGAAGTGTTATCATTAGTAGATATGATAGGAGAATTGATTAGTTGGATGAAGTTATATAGGTTTATATTCTTAGATGTTGTAGGAGAGTGAATAGAAGCCCACTTTATATTAATGTCACTTAGGAATAAAGTTTCATTACTTTTGTTAGATGAGAACCAAGAGAGGATATCTTCAAGAATGGGGATATTGTTACCTGGTGGCATATATAGGGGAGCTATGCATGTGTTTTTGTGGTTGTTAATCTTTAGGAGGGCCAGGGTTAGCTAGCAGTTGGGAATTGGGGTATAGGCTTAGTATAGGGTGTCTCTTTTAGGGAAGAGGAGAAAAGTAAGGCTACTCCACCACCTTTCATTTGAGTTCTGTCATTTCTTATGATTTTATAGTTGGAAGGGTGATTTCAGAGTCTTTTATATGACGTTTCAGCCATGTTTCAGAGATAGAAAGAATGTCAGGGTGGTTGTGGGAGAACCAGACAAGAAAGTTAGGTAGTTTATTGCATAAACGTTGGGCATTAATTGTAGCAAAAAGGAGAGATTTGTGGGTAGAGGGTGAAGATGGTAAGTATGAGTTATTAAGCTAATTGTTTGAGGGTCCAGCATTAGGATGTTTGTCACCAGAAAGAAGGGTAGAGATTAGTTGAAAAAGGAGGGATCCTTTATAGTTGGAGATGAGGGTAAGGAAGCAAGTAAGGTCTGGATTATGAGAGATGGGGACTGTGATAGAGATATCAGCAATAAGTTTTCTGATAAAGAGGAGAGAGTCATTGTAAATACAAAAGTGGGGAGAAATATAGGAGAAGAAGAATGATTCATTTTTGGGGTATGTTAAGGTTGCATGAAAGGGGAGAATAAGAGAAGTTTGGGAGACTGGTGAGGTGGAGAAGGCAGTGGAGGAAGAAAGGACGAAATATTAAGGGTAAAGTCTGTGTGAGTTTGATTAGATTGATTGTTCTCGGATTATTATTATCAATCGTAGGGATATAAAGTATAATAAGTTGGGATTAGTACTAGTAAAATTGGTTTGTGGTGCTAAGTCAAATGAATAATGCAGTAGGCAGGATGGGAAATTAGAAGTGGAGAGGGGGGTTACTGGAATAGAGTAGGAGGAGGGTATTAGTGGTCTATAGGTAGGTGGGGACTGTTCTGATAGGCTGATTCTGGTGTGGGAGGGGTTATAGGGATATAAGTGTAGAGGTGCCAGGGGCAGTTGGAAATTGGGGGTACGGTAGGGGAGCAGAGTGAGCCTGAAGGGTGAACAGAGCAGGCAGAGCTGAAAAGGAGGAATGAGGAGGAGAACCCAGAAAAACAATCAGTGACACAGTCACTATCAAGCACACAGAGCTGCTGGCAAGCTCAGAGGTATGTGTATCACTAAGTTTAATTGTAGCCCAAAACTCTACAAGGCAAAAACTACTTGTAACAAAAAATCTGCAAAAAGCACTAGGAAAAGACTGAAAGCACTTGAACTGCAAAATAGTGTGAGTTATTAGTCTAGATAGTGGGTGTATACTGCCACCTAGTGCTGCCCTTGCATAATATAAAAAAATATACTCTTTTTGTAATGGGAGGAAGGTAGCAAACAAGGGAGGGAATTAGGGAATAAGACTGCAGCAGACTGCATGCCATGGGTAGACAAAACAATCAAGCAAAAATGGACCACAAATTGTTTTGCTATCCCTGGATTTTCTTTCTTTGGGGAGTTAGATTTGCCTGGCGGTTTTAATGAAGGTTGGGGCAGTACCCAAATTGAATAGACCCGAGCTAGATGCTGATGGAGCAAAAATTGTTTGGCTATCCTTGGATTTCTTCCTTTGGGGAGTTAGATTTGCCTGGCAGTTTTAATGAAGTTTAAGGGAGCACCCAAATTAAATAGACCCGAACGAGATGCTGATGGAGCAAAAATCGTTTGTCCTTCCCTGGATTTCTTCCTTTGGGGAGTTAGATTTACCTGATAGTTTTAATGAAGGTTGGGGGAGCACCTGAATTAAATAGCCGCAAGCACGATGCTGATGGAGCAAAAATTGTTTGGCTGTCCCTGGATTTCTTCCATTGGGAGTTAGATTTGCCTGGAAGTTTTAATGAAGGTTGGGTGAGCACCTTAATTGAATAGACCTGAGTGAGATGCTGATGGAGCAATAATTGTTTGGCTTTCCCTGGATTTCTTCCTTTGGGGAGTTAGATTTGCCTGGCAGTTTTAATGAAGGTTAGTAGAGCACCCAAATTGAACAGACCTGAGCAAAACACTGATGGAGCAATAATTGTTTGGCTACTACATTGCACTGCTAATGCTACAGAGCCGTACTCTTTGACCAGTCTTGCAGTGTATTTGTCTTTGATGAATATGTTTACACCTCTGCCTTTTGTTATTTCATGCTTGTTTTGTTGTATGAATGTGTGAAAGGCATTGTACCCTTGCAATGCCAGGGTGCTCACTGCAACCTTGAACCATGCCTGTGTGACTGCACAGACATGGTCATCTTCCAAAGGAAGGAGTTCTTCCACTGAGAGCAGTTTCTGATTTACACTCCTTGCATGAAGCATCATAACCTTCAGTTTGTCTGTAGTGGATTCTTTTACGTTGGGTCTTTAGTTGTTCTTACATTGCCTAAAAAGGCCACTATGAAGTATGGAAGCACCTTCATATAGTAGAATAAGATACATCTCCAGTCATTCACTGCAACATAGACTATGACAAAGTCATAATGGTACTTATTGCTGAGAGACTTGAGTGCATTTGTGATCTGATGGACCCTGGTACCTGACAGGCAGCTGACTGTGACATTCTCCTTGTCCAGCCTAGTGAAGAGGGCATTTGTGTATCTCACTATGGAGTTGTTTATGAGCAAGACATTTGATTTTGATGTGTTTTGCCTTAGGAGCATATTAGTTGGGACACTGATATGTGCGTTATTATGTGTAGTGGATTTTGTTGGATTTGCACTGTGTGCAGTAGGTTTGTGCTTGGGAGGTCTCCAATCTTTAGTTAGGTTTCTAGCGAGTACCTCTGCATATGAGGGTTCATGTGTTATGATCTTATGTGCAACAGCTGAATTGTGTGTGCTGACAACATTTGACATCTGATTTGTTGTTATGTGAGAGAATTAATTCCAAATTCATAGTATAGATACAGCTCTCACAGTCATTTATTTATTTCCATTTTTTTTTCCAGGATAGTCCATTGGGTCACAAGGAGCCCATTTTCAAAGGAGTCTTGGGGAGAAAGCTCCAGAAAAATACAAATACATAGTACACATTGCACATAAACATTACAGATTACATCATAGAAATACAAAGTAAATATGACAAGAAAAGTTAACAATAATAGAGTACATCAGTATAATGCAATAAACAGCAATAAAACACATTTTTTTATCAAGAGTAGCAGCTTAGGGTAACAGTTAAAAAGTTAGTCTAAAAGCTCACTAGTGATGTGGAACTATAGGAGACAGTGATGGCATATTTAGCTTTAGGATAGTAAGAAGTGATATAGGAAGGATTAGGTAGGATGGGAACAGGAGCACTTCCATTGTGAAGTTAGGTGTGAGTGCATTAAAGTTTTAAATGAAGAGAGACTGCTAGTGGTGCAGATAGGCTGCTAGTGGTTGCATGTTGCATTAGTTTTGTTTTAGCAGTGCCTGGTTGTTGATATACATGAAGTGATTGCTCTGTTCCCTCAAGATGCCCATGTAAATTAGGCTGCCTGGAGAAATGGTGGGAAACTGTCCATCCATTATGGAAAGTATATACTGTAGTAACTAGTGGGGAGTGGGCTAGACACATACATACATGCATACAAATATTTCAAGCATGGGCATTAATGCCCTTCTAGCTTGCCAATATACCAGAACATTTGTTTCCAAAATAAGTGTCCTGGCTAGTCTTAAAAATATCTAAACTAGTACTTGCAGGGTAGCTTTACCAACAAGACGGAGCCTTGGTTTATGTAAAAAAGCTTTATATGAATCACAGCAAATGTTGTAGCTCCAAAGTAAGGCTAATATACATAAAATAAGCACAGGATACACATAAATGAAAAAATACAACCAAATGAAACATAAAATCAAGAAGTTAAGCGCTTTCGTCAAATGTTTGACTAAGTGTGGGGGTATGGTCATGATGAACATTAACGATTATAACATTAGAATGTTTGATTTATTATACAGTGAAGTTTACTCTGAGGCCTCATGTAATGAATTAAATATAGCATACCGCAATATAGATTTAGAACTTGAGCAACTTCTTATGAATGGCCAAATCACCTTAGATATTTATAACTATCTTATAACTGAACACCCCAGAATACCTACTATATATGGGATGCCAAAAATCCATAAATCCTTATCCAACCCACTGTTATGGCCCATAGTAGATGCCAAGGCGTCTAAAACTTTTAGTATAGCTAAATACGTTGATAGTCAAGTGAAAAATGTCCTTGAGAGCCGTGCAACTATAATAAAGGACTCATGGGACTTCCTCAGGAAAGTCAGTCAAGGCTTATTTGATAGGAACCTTATTTTGGTCACTATTGATGCATGTGATCTTTTTTCAGTAATTCCGCATGACTTAGGTCTGGAATGGTTCTACGACTATTTGTGTAGTAATACTACTTTTAAACATGAGACCATTCTGACCATTCAGACCTGTATGGAAATTATATTGGAAAACAATTTCCTTACATTTGAGGGCCATCTGTTTAGGCAAAGGTAAGGTGTTGCTATGGGTGCATGCTGTGCACCAATTTTTGCCAATGTGGTTTTAGCACAATGGGAGGACCTATATGTGCTAAATACTGAATACAGGGCTTCATGGGTATTGTATGGGCGATACCTTGATGACATTTTCCTGTTTTGGAATGGATCAGAATATGACCTGAATAGGTTTTATCGTATATCAATGGGACTACCAGTTTCCTGAGATTTACCATGAAAAAATAACTAGATTATGTCAACTATTTAGATGCAACTATCAAGAAGGACTATGTCAATAGTTGCTTTATATCACAATTATACAGGAAATCAACTTATTCAAATACCTTACTACATTATACCAGTGCGCACCCATTGCACCAAAAGAAGGCCCTTGTAAAGGGCCAATATGTCAGATTGGCCAGAATGGTAGCTGACATTGAAGATTTTGCCAACGAGTGTGATGTAATGCTGAATATGTTCCTGAGAAGGGGTTACCCTGAGTCCTTTATTATGGATATTATTCAGGAGGTCAAAAATAAGAGGATTAGTGGACACTTTGCTGCATTATTGGGACATAGTAGTAGTAATCAGAACAATGGGAAGCAAAAAAACATTGATTTCTCACGTGTACTTACACTCACTTATACTTCTGACTTTAATAATATCAAGCACGTGATATACATATACTGGTAAATTTTTAATATTGATAGTGATGTACTGGAAAAAATAGGGAATAGGCCTAGGATAGTATATAGGAGGGACTCATCACTTAAAGGGCTACTTGAGAAAAGCCAATGTGACCTGACTACGGGGGGTACTTTTAAATGTGGTAGATGTCCCCAGTGCCCATTCATTATGGACACCAAGTTCAAGCTCAAAAATTTTGGATACATCACCAACAATAAGAGAATGTATTGTTATACTAAGGGAGTAGTCTATATTGCTGTCTGCAGAGTGTGTAAAAAACTATTACGTGGGAAAAACCAAAAATGCACTTAGGCTCAGAATTTACCAACACATGTATGATATTAGGCAGATGAACATGAATAACGCATTATATAAACATATTAGCAAACAACAAAACCATGCTTTTAGTTTTTTCATACTAGAACAAGTGAATTTGGGACCTCGGGTTGGACCCATAGATGACTATTTAGAATTCATAGAATTAAAATGGCAGATTAGATTGAATGCTTATTCCCCCCCAGGACTCAATAATAGAATCTCACTAGCTTCGCTTTTGAGGTTAAAACATTTGTTTATGTTATAAAAATTCTTCTATGATTTATTAGTCACTATATCATCTGGTAACTTGCCCTGTTAGTAGTTTTTATGCAGTATTTTACTAGATTAAATGATAGCATTTTTCATATGTATGATTATGCATTTATAAACCATTGTAATACAACTGTTTGATTACTGACATGTTTGATTATCTGGGAGGAAGTGATGTTGATTTTAGTAGCAAGCTGATTGGATAGACATAGTATTTTAAACTTGGGAAGCCAGGAATCAACAGTTCTGAAGAAGTCAAACATTTGACGAAAGTGCTTAACTTCTTGGTTTTATGTTTCATTTGGTTGTATTTGTTCGTTTATTGGTATCCTGTGCTTAATTTATGTATTTTAGCCTTACTTTGTGGCTACAACATTTGCTGTGATTCATATAAAGCTTTTTTACATGAACCAAGGCTCCATCTTGTTGGTAAAGCTACCCTGCATCTGCATTTCTTGGTTTTTGACTGTTTGGAGTGTTTTTTGTTTAAACTAGTACTTGCTTTGATGCAATTTGGTAGTCTGTTCCATGCATCAGCTACTCTGTCAGAGAACCAATTAGTACACTTCTCATTCCTATAGAATCTCCTATATAGGTTGTCTGATGATTCTCTAGTACATTTTGATAACCCCAAATACTCCCCAAGCTAGCTGTCTCTAAATGCCCGAGATCCCTGAATAAGATCTCTTATATCTGTAAGAGACACTGTACAAGGTCAGATATTTTAGTTTTTTATAATAACTTAAATTTTTACATCCATGGATGCCCTTGGTGTATTTCCACTGTACTCTTTCCAGTTTACTCATGTTTGTTTTCTTATAGGGTTTCCGTATTGTTATTCCATACTCAAGCTGGGGTCTAATGTAATTAACAAACAATGACTTCATTATTTTTGATTTCCTAGACTTTATAAATCTTTTTATACAACCTATATTTTTATAACTATCATTAAACAATTGGTAGATATGATTAGAAAAACACATAGCTGAATCTACCCTTATACCCAGGTCCTTAAATAAGTGTACAGTTTCACTCACTGTGTACTGTATTAAATATTCACCTTTCAATATATGTCTCCCAAATCTCATATGCATTGTTTTTGCTGTATTTATCAGCATATTATACTCCTCTGCCCAAATGGTCAATTTGGTCAAGTTCTTTTGCAGACATGCCTTATCTGTAACACATGTAGTTGGTTTACACAATTTCAGGTTGTCTGCATATAGCCTGTAGAACAACTCAGATGAAAATGTTAGGTCTGAAAATACATTCTAAACAAGTAAGGGCCAAGGACAGAGCCATGTGGGACATCTTGACTGTAACCAAGGATTTCACCTGTCCAGTTGCTGTATGACCGTATTGCCATGTCCTATTTGTATGCCATGCAGCTATCCATCTTATTGAGTACATCAACACCTAGTTGTACTAATTTATTGATCAGTGTTTTGTGTATGACCCTGTCAAATGCTGAAGTTAAATCTATATAGATTACATCACAGCACAATTTTTCATTCATAGCTGTTATTATACTGTTACAGATGGTAATAGATCTGTTTTCAACATATGCATGCTGATATATGTTTAATATGTAGACCAGATTTTGGTGTAAGATTAACAAAATGCATCTATTCCATGGAGGGCTAGGGCTACAAAAAATTGTCAATGTTTCACAATGCACACCTGAGTTGCTTGCAGGGCAGCAGTGCAAACTATGAGTAGCAACGGTAAACTGAGTGTAAACACCCTGAAACAATCTGGATTACAAGTGAAGTTAAAATTATTTTAAACAAGTGAAAAAGGGAAAGGCCAACAGTTAGCCTTATTCCAGCAATCCCCGAGTCAGATGGGTTCTTGGCTGCACAGTTCTGCCACAAGGGTGCAAGGACGCCTTCTTAATGTAAGAGGGCTGGTTTTAGTGCTCCAATAATACCAAACAGTCTAGATTCAGCAAACCTGAGCTGAGCCTATGCTATAAAATGCAGAAGTACTAGAAATCCAAATTGCAGAAAATCACAATCACAACAGAAGAACAAACAGTTTAAATAAAGCAGCAGTTCAGTAAAATTCTCCAACAAGACTGTAGACAACAAATTTTCCTAATATGAAATAGGTGATCTGGAACACAAGTGCTTAACCCAGAGCTAAGACAGTTTTAGAATAACAGACACAATAAGGCTTTCATCAGCAATTCCCAGCTTAGAAGAGTATAGGCTATCCTCCCCGCTATGAGTTTAAACCACAAACCTTCCTTATGTAAAATAACTGGTTTGGAGGCAAAGTTCTTAAACCATAACAAAGAGACTTAGAACAACAGCCACAATAAGCATTCAACCACCAATTCCCAGGTCAGAAAGGCAGAGGCTACCATCTCCTCCCACCAGAGTGTAGACTATAAACTTTCTTAATGTAAGACAACCAGCCTGAAGCCCAAGTGCTTAAACTAAAAGTAATATGCTTAGAATAACAGTTACAATGAATTGTGATAGCAATCAGATGACAGTGACATGTCTTTTACTCTGACATACATCATGTCATGGTTAGTTGCCCTGTGTTATGTTGATGAGAAAGCCCTGCGGTATGTCCAGCTACTGCATGTTGTGAAGTTCCTGAAAAAGAGAGCATAATACTGTATTATTGTTCTGATGAGTTTGACTACAGTGCTGTCATACAGTCCTGAGATCTGCATGTGATGGTGTGTCTTATGATGTGCAGCATATGTATGCACCGGAAAACATTAATGAGAAAGTTTATAAAGTAATGACAGACATTGCAGTTCCTGACTGAACAACCCTTACAAGAGAATACATCAGAAAGTACTGTTATGATGATGCTATTCACTATATCATTTGGCAAGGCAAATATAACTGACAGGTACAATTATCAGTTCAACAAGACAATTGCAGATATATTAGTCAGTAATGTAGCTATGCACCCTGTGCATCAGACAAAATACTTTTGTTTGCTTGAATCCAAAAGAGAACAAACAGGAATATGGCACAGTTATCATTACTTGCACAGGGTACTGGGGGTAGGAGGCCTAGGCTGATTAAAATAGTTGGTAAGTGTGTGTGGAGGGGGAGCGAAGCAAGCAGTCTGTGTATGTGTTTTTAGGGATCCTCCATGTGAAAGTTGTGTGTGGAGAGTCTGCGTGAACACAGCCAAGCTCAGTGCTAGCTCTACATCTTGGCATGTTGGACAGGTGTGACCCATGCATGGTAGAAGTGGTAGTTTATTGTTGTCACCACTCACCATAAGAACTAGCTCTGCCAGGAGTTATACTGGCACCTCCACACCCATGGTCAAATGGAGTGCTGCTACCTGAGCATGGCCAATGTCTGCTGGACATGATCCCTTCATGGGAATGCCCAGGACCATGACCCCATAGCCTGCCATGTTTGGGTGTGGACAGCATACTCCTCAATGGACCAGCAAAAGTATTGCCACTATGGGAGCATGATTGGGAATGGCCATTTGGGTATCAGCAGATGTTGAGGCTGACCTATACTTATGAGGATGTCATTCCCCTCCCAGCAGATGTTCCATCACATACACTGCTCTTTCCATGACAGACACCCCACTGTTCATCACAGACATGGGACGAGATGCCTGTAGCAGTTGGAAGAGGGACAGCAGGCCCCCTCTGAGCACCCCTATCAACCTTCCTGTGTGGCACCTCACCAACACTTTGGCTACAGCCAGATTTTACAGGCACAGATACCACAGTAGCCACAATTTCCTGCTCAATGCCATCGCCCTCCACCTGTCCTATATCTGTAGGCTCAGTGGACTGGGTAGGCATAGGCCTACTGGCTGTGTCTAGGGAAAAATAATGGGGTAGCTGGTTGTCAAACTCTGTGTCAGATTCACCCTCTGCACCACTGGCTGTGCCTCAGTTTTGCCACCATCATCATCAGTGTCTGATGAAACACTGACATCAGATGGCACAGGGCCCACACTCTTGCTGTCATGATCACCTGTGATAAAAATGGAGAAACACAGGCATACATTAATGCCTGCACTACTATGGTGCAGTATATGCTAAGCAACTAACAGAGATACCAGTATTACAGATAGTACAGCAATATACACAACAGGCCTAAAATGGCACATTATGGTTCTAGAAATTGATCTGCAGTACTGAAATAACTTGATTTGGCTGATCATCTGCGAAAGGTCTATGCTGCTGGATTTCTGACTGTCCTGAAATAAGTTAAGAAAGAGGTAAGGCCAACATCATCACATTTAACAGTAAAACAGGAGGTACTACATGTACTCCTCTCAATCAGCATGGCTTTTTACTTCAACAAGAATGTGGCTAACAACCCCAAACTGAACTTATTACTGTACTAATATTCGACCCCCCCAAAAAAAAAAAACACATGTGACACAGAAGTAACTTTTATTTAAATTGTTTTACTATACAACAGTATTGAACTGGTCATATAACAAAGGCCTACCTGGAAGCTCTTCCTGGGACTGAGAAGCAAGTGCACCCACATCAATTACATATTGTAGGCCACATTGCTGTAAGTTGTCCTGTTGCAGAAGATTCACCAGGAATTCCTCACTGGGGGTGAGAGGTGGTTCAGCAGCAGGCCCACTCCCAGTTACCCTCTGGTCTCAGGCAACAGCAGCTTCATTCCTCTGTGCAGATGTGAGCATGTCAGTGGCCCTGTGGTGCACCTGCTCATAGGTACTCCCATAGTCACCCATGGCATTTATGTTAGCAACAATTTGCTGCCATATCCTCAGCCTCTCTGGCAAAATTGGGGAGCCCATTCCAAGAAGAAAAGCACCATTTAGATGGAGCGCATCCACTATGATTGCATTTTCTGCCTCACTGAAGCAGAGTCTGTGCCTCAATTACATTTTTGGTCCTAAAACACAACAGAATAATGATACACATACCTATCACATAACTAGAAAGTAACTGTTAACAGCTAAAACAGTTAAGTTAGGCAGTCAGTAGTACCCACTGGAAAAGCATAAAACATTCTACCGATGTAAAATACTAACAACAAGCAGGTTGCAAAACAAGGAGAGCAACAAGAGTAACATATCCTTGTATGTGCCATAGCAGTAACTTAATTATGCACCCTCCAAAGAACAGTCCATCCTAGGTTGTGACATAACAGTAACTTCTCTTTGCTTCCCCCACCCACTAAAGAGCAGGCACATGAACCATTTGACTAATAAAACACATTTGAAATGCTAAACATGCATTCAAAGGACCTCTCCCTGTAACATTTGTACATATGTATCACACAACTTACTATTTTCATGTATTGTCAATCATTTGTTCCTCTGAAATGGCTTGACAAACATGGCCATGTATTCAATATACTTCTAACTAATGCATACAGATAACAGTGTAAAAGTCTTTGCTTCACATTATTAATTAATATATTCCAGAATATGCATTATGTAGGTAAAAAATGACAGCATGCCCGCTGGAGTTCAATACTCATCTGTAAAAATAGGTTGGGAAATATTTTTGTTTTGCTGAACATGTATCAAATATCCTCACCATCAGTTTGGCTAGTTACACATTTGTGTTTTTATGGAGTAGATTATTAATTGACTGCATCTGTCTAGGCTGTGTTTTAGAGATACAAATTGCAGCACAAGCATCTGAACTGCATGCTAATCAACCAATCTGGTGGATCTATTCAAGAAATTATAAAGTAACCATTTAGACTCCATGCTGTTTCTTCCAGTGGATTTCAAATGTAGTGGAGTACAGACATAGAAAGTCTACACATACAGAATGTTAGGGGCCACTGCTGTTTAACTCCATTTGTATGTGCCACAGGTTGCAGGCAAGGTGCTGCTGCTCACTGCTGTTTAACTCCATTTGTATGTGCTACAGGTTGCAGGCAAGCTGCTGCTGCTGCTGGCAATAGGCCTAGGCCGAGACAGAGAAGAGTTCTCAGACCACATTTAACTTATCACAGCATACATGACATGGACATTTTAGAGTGCTACAGGGTGGACAAGGACACAATACTGGTGCCCTGCGACCTCTGCTGGCCTCTGCTCAGAGCCACGACCTTTACCTCTCCATGTATTGGCTGTGTACTGCTTGCATCGCAGTCAGCCCTGAACTAACACTGTGGCAACTGCTGCATTTAGAAGGTAAGTCCTGAACATTTACTGTATTGTATAACAGTATTATGACATGTCCTTGTATTTCATCACTTGGTACAGTAAGCAACTACAAGGTGGGAGATTTGTACAGAAATTAATGTCACATGTGACAGCAGAACGTTATTTGACTCATATCTGTCCATTAGCAAGTAGTAGGTCTCAGGCCTCAAAGATTTACAAATTGATGCCTCCTCAAAGTACTGATGATCACTGCATGCCGTCAGTTTAGCAGTGTACATTTGAAATAGGAAATCATAGCAGAGAGAAGTTTGAAAGTAATGAGACACATAGCAGTTTCCAGCTTCACCACCCTCACAAGATCAAACCAGCAGGATGCAATCAAGGAAAGTAACATGAGCAACATAGTCTTGTCTGTGCTACAACAGTAGCTCAGTCTGGGTCCACCCCCTTGAAAGAACATTATACCCTTGCATGTTCCATGACAGGAACCCACCTTTGCACCCTACTCCCAAAACAGCAGGCTGTGCTTGTTTGTGGCATCCAACCTTCCATTAATTTGATGGCAACTGCATATCATATTGTTCCTAGTGAAAATCCTCACAAATTTTAAGGTAAATGATATAGACTGGCTTACACACTGCATGTCTCTGAGTACTGATCAGATAACTGATTAATGACAAAACATAGAAAGGTTGGACACAGCTGTATATTTACAAGGAATAATCATAGCAGGTTGTGTGATCAGTAAGTGCACTACATCCAGGTATATTACACAAAATACATTTACAAGTAACAGGTCATGCCTTGATATCAGTATACAATCGGTTGCACTTGGTTGTGTGAGGAATTATGTCATGTATTTGCTGCAAAGGTGTTTGTGGGGCAAAGATGAATAAGTACTCCCTCCTGATTTGTGATTGTGCATTGCAGTGAGAGTTGGGATCCAGACCTATGTAGTCATACCTTATGTGTACTAACAGTTTCTACTATGTAACTCTGGGCAAGACCGCAATCCAAATTGTAGCTTGCTACAGACCCCCCACCATGCCCCTGGATTCCCACTCCTCATTTCTTGATACACTGGAAAGTATTAGGGTACAACCCAACACCCTAATAATGGGTGATTTCCACTACCCCACCATTAACTGGGAAAACTACTCATGTACCAACTCTTTTGCTCAACGTTTTCTAGAATTCATAAATTCCAACGCCTTGAATCAACTTATTCACACCCCCTCTAGGGGCAGCAATATCCTAGACCTGGTCATTACCAACATGGGAAACCAGTGTTCCACACCAGAGGTCAATTCCTCGCTGGTCAGATCCGACCACAAGCTAATCAGCCTAGACATCCACATCCCACCCCCACCTCCAATTAGAGAAACCATCATAAAAAACTTCTCCAAAGCCAACTTCACACTTCTTAAGACAGAAGTGGCAAACTTCACGACACCCATGCAGATGGACAATAGAGGTATGACTGCTGAATCCTACACAAATGCACTTTATAAGCATTTACACGAGTGCATGGATCATGCTATCCCTAATAGAACCAAGATGTTATCCTCCAAAAAAAGGAAGCCAATCTGGTGGTCCTCTGCCATAAACAAACTCTACAACAGAAGAAAGAAACTGTTGCAAAAAAGAGTAAAATCCCATGACTGGAGGAACTCCCTGGTCAACCTCAGTAAGAAGCTGAGATCCCTCATAAAATCCTCCAAAGCTAGTTACGAAAACAAAATTGCCACTGACTCTAAAGGCAACCACAAAGCATTCTATAGCTATGTCAAGAATCTCAATGGGAACACTCAGATCTGCTCTGAGTTACAGCACAATGGCGCTAAATATGGGTAGTGGCATCACCTTTGTGCAAAGGGATGATGATGGTAGCTCTCCACTCTGCTGGAATGGAGCCTGTAGTTAGGCTGTGGATGAATAGGGTGCTTAATGGCAAAGCTAGTTCTTGCTGGAGATGGTACAGAATACAGCCTGGGATACTATCAGGTCCTCACATATGTGCAATGTATGCACACGTCAATGATTGGTTACTGCAATCTGTAGAATATTGCACATCTGTTAGGATATGCATAGTCTTAACAGTAAACAAACATATTTGTTAGAAGTTGGTACTTTTAAAAGCAAAGGTAATAGAATAGAGTCAAGTAATTGTACCAATGCTTTGTATGTCATATATGAAGTTACTAATGTTCTCCCTTTTTTTCACTTACCACAGCCCTTTTCTCTCTTATTTGTGGTTTATTTTATTATTTTTTATTTTTTTCACAGCACAACTGGGTAGGACAGTCCCACAGGATCCACCTGCCACCACTCCACCAGCTAGAGCACTGCTGTCTAGCATGTCTGGTGCAAAACCTGGTAGCACCTCCTCTGCTGCCCCTACACTACTTGACCCTTCAGGAAGTTCTGCCCAAGAAGATAGGCCTGTGGCTCCTTCCAGAAATAGTGGCAGAGGTGATGGATAGGCAAAAGACATCTACTTTGGCCTGAACTTCTGAGAAATAGATGTCAAACAGTAAGGGACCCAGCACAGACCTCTCTGGTACTCCACTGGTGACTGGTCTACTGGTGGAGATGGAGTCACCAATTCTGACAGTGTGTGTTGGTGAGCCAATTGGCTACCCATCTAGTAAATAAGGGTTAATCCCTATCTGGGAGACTTTCTCAATGATGCCAGAGTAGCAAATTGTGTCAAAAGCTTTGGCAAGTTTGAAATACGGTGTGTGCACTTACCTTTATCCATGGCTTTGTTGACATTCTCAAAGATGTCTACCAGATTTAATAAGCATGCTCTACCCTTTACAAAGCCAAACTGGATCGGGTCCAGTGTTTGGAGGTTTTCTGTGCCCTTGTTGATAAGGTCCATGATAATTCTTTCCATGGCCTTGCAGATGAGGCTGGTTAGACATATGGGTTTGTAGTTCCCAGGGTCAGTTGATGCCCCAAAAGAGCAAGAAATGCAGTCAAAGGCAGGACCACAAATAGAACCAGTTCTCTTTATTGGATACAACCACAAGAAATGTTCAGCATTTTTGTCCCCCATAAAACTACATGGGACTTCTTCAGAACAAAAACATCTGGATAAGCCAGGTTTAAATATCACTATTCAAACACATGCACAACCAATCAAAGTTAAAAAAATATAAAACAATTAAAAAGGCTAATTAACCCTCAAAGTGCCTGAGTTTTAGCAAACAGTTTATGCTAGTATATTCATTCAGGCCAGGATACTCAAATGCATTTAGCTTAAGTTGCCACTTTAGTTCACATAATTCTAAGTGATCTGATAAAACTTTCCCTTGGGTGTCTAAAACTATCTGCTGCAGGACAAAGAAACCAAATACATGTGCATTATGTTCTATTATATGTTTATATAATGCATTTGTACTTTTACCATTTTTATATAATTTTTAATGCATTTGTACTTTTACCATTTTTATATCATTTAGATGTTCATGCATTCTTTCTCTATACTTTCTACAAGTTTTTCCTATATAAAATACTGGACAGTGCAGGCATTTTGCAGCATAAACAACACTTTTAGACTGACAAGTAAAATGACCATGTATATTACACTGGTAGTCACCCATCTTGAATTTCTCCTCTGTTTTAATGACATTGGGGGACTGCCTACACATCCCATATTTAAAGTTTCCAGAGGGCCTGTTATTATGTTCTTGTCCTATCCAATTGTTTTCTAGTAGATTTTTAAACAATCTATCCTTTTTAAAAAGTATAAATGGCTTAGCACCTAATTTTTCTACAGTCATGCAGTCTAAATTGAAGAGGGACCAATTTTTGTTAACAATTTTTACCGCAGCTAAACTATCTTTATTAAATGTTGTGATGAAGGAGAAAGTCTTTTTTTCCCCTCTAATTTCCCCTTCATTAATAATACCTATTACATGTTCTCTATCACAAAATGTGGACTGTTGACTTAAGACAGGCTTAGATATCCTGTTAGCTCTTTTTGTTTGAACTTCTGTATTTACTTTCTCTAATAAATATTCAGGATAACCCCTTTTCCTAAACATGTCTGTAATGAAATTAGTTTCAGCTATAAAATCATTGTCATCCGTTACCATCCTGGCAGGTCTTACCAGATGCCGTTTTACCACTGATCTTTATAACGGATGGCAACTGCTATAGTCCAGATAAGAGTTTGAAAAAGTTGGTTTTCTGTAGATCCTTGATCTTAAATTATGTTTCCCTTCATCTATACTAATTTCAACATCCAAGTAATATATCCTCTCCTTATGTAAAATATGGGTCAATTCTAAGAAGGGGGAGCTGTTATTAATATAATTCAGAAATTCATCCAATAGCTGTACAGACCCTGCTCAAACTAAAAATAGGTCATCCAAAAACCTTGTATAGTATTTTATATTTTCCACATATCTACTCTTGAAAATGTATTTCGTTTCCCAAAAGGACAGAACATAATTTGCATAAATGGGGGCACAAGCGGCTCCCATAGCTACACCTACTACCTGCTTGAAGTACTGTCCCTCAAAATCAATGTAATTATTGTGGAAGATAACTTCCATAAGGGTAACTATCAAATTAATGCGATCTTGTGTGTATTTCTTAGTCATAAGAAGCTGTGCTTCAAGCCATTCTAAACCCTCTTTGTGAGGTATTACTGAAAATAAGTTTTTTTAACATCTATAGTGACAAAAATCATGCCTTCAACAAATGTTACTTTATTTAAGTCCTTCAGGAAATCCCACGAGTCCTTACATATATACTTAAGTTCTTCCACCTCCTCTTTTAAATAAAAATCCACTAACTTTGTCATAATGTGGGTCTTGGATCTTTTTCCGTCCACTATAGGTCTAAATGGGGTTGATTCAAATCCTTATGGATCTTTGGGATCCCAAAGATACTTGCAATCACTGGGTATTCATTTTTGACATAATTATACTCATCCAGGTTAATTTGACCCTGAAAAATCATGTCATCCAATATATCTATCCTTCTAAAGGCAATATTAATTTTGTTTTGTGAAACTTCTGTGTATGTCCCATCCACTAAAATAACATTCATACTGTTACTATAATCTGTTTTGTCCATGATAATCATCCCATTTCCCTTATCAGGTTTCATTACACATGTTTGTTTGTCATTAACTATATCAAATAAACAAGCTCTTTCATTAGCAGTCATATTGTCATCACCCGCATGGGCATTTTCCTTCAAAATTTGCCTAAAATCCACAATTTTTTTCAAACCAATGAACTAAGCTGTAAATAGGTGGGTTAAACATACTTGTTTTTTTTTTCAAACAGCTTTTAACATAGTTTACATTTTCCCCATTTGTATCGAGGAACAAACACAAGTTTAATTTTCTAGTATACAGTTTCAACTCAAGTAATAAGTCAGCAATAAAGCCTCTGCATGCAGGGATAAAACTAAAACCCTTAGAAAGGACATCTGCATGCATCTGAGTAATGTTCTTATTACAATAGGTTTACACCTTAAAATCATTTGCAGTATTAAAAATGACTTCAGGTCCATTTTGTTGGACTGCCATTTCTTCATCAAAAATGTCAGCAGCCATTAAATCTGAATCAAAAGTTGATACCCCCCCCCCCTTTGTGCTGGTAGATTACTGTTGCTCTTCTCCATTCTGCAGAAAGATAGCCCATTCTCAAGCTATGATTAAAGAGATTGCCAAGGGGGTCCACTAATTCCTTTGATTTAGTAAATAACCTGGGATATTATCTGGTTCCATTGAGGCCATGTTTTTGGCCATGGCAAGCAAAGAGATGACCTGTTCTCTAGAGATATAAAGCAGAAGGCTGGTGTCAGGTATGCTTTGGGGGACTATATTATATAAATGAAGCATTAAAATGTCAACTCACCTTTAATCAACCCCTATTTCTCAAAGCTGCACAACATCAAACCGCCAAATCATCTATTTCTTTCCAAGGGAACGAAATTGGTTGGCATCATCTATTTCTTTAGGGGAATGTTGGCATTCTTTT